>NC_133505.1:63491893-63794924 GCF_049354715.1 Callithrix jacchus
CATTCCGCAATATATACTTACTTAAAACATCACATTCTGCATGATAAATGCATACCATTTTTATTTGTCAACTTAAAAAGTATTAAAAATTTAATACAGATAAATAAAAAATTAGGAATTAAGATATAAAAATTATATATAGTGTTTATTATTGTTATGTATTTACAGAAGTATTTCTTTATCTCCATAAGTGCATTATACAGATATCCAACTAGAAGTATGACTTTATAAATGGTGTATATGATCTTTTATCTCCCTAGTTATAATTTTAGCCCTATCCTTTTTTTTTAAGAAAACACATTCTGCTCATTCTTGTCCCCATCTTTCTATGAGTTAAATTAGTCACTCTACTCCATAGTAATGCTATTGCTTTCTGAGACCATATGGTGAGACAAAGGCATATGAGTTGTCACACGCATGGTCTGTGTAGACAAAGCATATAACTTCATACATGCTTCTTGAGAGATTGTAATATAATATGTGCCAGACCTGTACAAGGCATAGAGGATAAAAACGTGCACCCAACCCAGTCACTCCCCTTTCATTCATTCAACAATATTCAAGTACCTGGAAATGCTAATGCAGTCCATTATAATTTCGTATACATAAACTAATATTTTTAAGGTACATGAAGATTGTTATAATTTAAAAAGTCTTAATGTATTTTTAAAATTACTGTAATCAAATTGAAACGGTAATTCATTATTTTCTTAATCAACGGGAACTAAAAGTATAACTTCCATCAACTTCTTTTAAGCACAAATGTAATTAAATGCCTTGGACATTCTTCACATTATACAAGGGTCTTTATACTTAAGACATTTGGTAAGCCCTACTTGGGCTTATCATTAACAAAACATTTTCAAAATCTTTTCATTTGGTCCTTACCACTATGCCGTAAGAAAGATAGCCTAAGAAGTTTTGTGATTCCTCCCTAGTTGGGCATCCCTGCGCAATGAGAGGGAAAAACAGGCAGTTTTAAGGTCAGAAACCTCAGGTTGCAGCATCGTCGGGAGATTTATAAAAGCAGCTTTTATAAAACGTCACCAACTCATACATCTTTAAAGGATGTGTTGAATATGTGCTTTGACATTCTTAGTTTTCTTCTTTCCTCTTCTCCTCCTCCTTCTCTTTGTGCCTCCATGTCTTCATTAATTCCATATTACAGTACAAGGCAAATAATAGTGCTCTGAAATGCCTCCTATTTGTTCAGGATGAAGTCTGAAAAATAAAACTGCTTTTTTTTTTTTTTTTTTTTTTTGAGATGAAGTCTCACTCTCTCTCACCCAGGCTGGAGAGCAATGGCGCAATCTCAGCCCACTGCAACCTCTGACTCCCGAGGTCAAGTGATTCTCCTGCCTCAGCCTCCCAAGTAGCCGGGATTACAGGCATGTGCCACCATGCCCTGCTTATTTTTGTCTTTTTCGTAGAAATGGAGTTTCACCATGATTGGCCAGGCTGGTTTCAAACTCCTGACCTCAGGTGATCTGCCCACCTTGGCCTCCCAAAGTGCTGGGATTACAGGTGTGAGCCACTGCACCCTGCTGAAAACTGCAATTTTATCTTAGGGCACAGGTAAGCATAAAAACACCCAAAATCAAGTATTTATATTTAGTGTCTGAGCCATATGTGCTTGTAGAGTGATACCAAATTCTAGGTATGATTCTTTACATTATCAAAGAATTCATAAAAACAGGATATAAGGTTATTGAAGGTCTTTTTTTCATTAACAAAGTAACTTTTCTTATTTCAAATTTAACACATCTATTTTATAAAAGTTATGGAATTTAAATTTTAAAATATGAATGAAGAAAAGAAAAAATCAGCATAACATAATACTAGTTATAATTGATATTTACTATTCTGTTACTTGGATTTCTTACTTAGCCCTTGCAGTTTTCTATGATTTTTTTATCCATGTGTTACAGTTAGGGCTTAGAAAGATTTAGCACCTAGCCAAGGTTATGCATTCTATTAAGTGCTTGATACCCACTCCCTGAAAACTATTTATTGATTGAGAATTAGTCATGGAGACATAATGATTTATTTTAATTAATTATCACATTAATCCCAAGGGGTCAGGCTTAGTTTTAGATTATTTAAGTAGATTGGCTGAGTTCATCAAAGCTATTACTATGGGGACGTTAATTGAAATCCACCTCTATCCAATGCTATTTCTTTTCCCTATACCCCCAATATGTGTATGTGTGTGTGTGACTGCACACATAAAAACCTATTCTAATTTTATGCAATATGGAAAGCATTCATATTTAACATGTGTTTGAACAGGGAATTTTTTACTGAGTTAAATATTATTCCTGTGTATTACATACAATTAAATATTTGACTATTGACTGTCTTTTTACATTCATCTATTTGTTTCTTTCCCCATGAAAACTGTATCAGTCTGAGAACAAATACTATATCATATGTATCATTAATTTCCCCATGGTACATACTACTTAATATAAATTAGATGCTGTTGGGGGAAAAGGGGACACTAAACAGGAAGAGTCAATTTCTTTTTTTTTGAGACGGAGTTTCGCTCTTGTTATTCAGGCTGGAGTGCAATGGCGCGATCTCAGCACACCGCAACCTCCGCCCCCTGGGTTCAGGCAATTCTCCTGCCTCAGCCTCCTGAGTAGCTGGGATTACAGGCACGCGCCACTGTGCCCAGCTAATTTTTTGTAGTTTTTAGTAGAGACGGGGTTTCACCATGTTGACCAGGATGGTCTCGATCTGTTGACCTTGTGATCCACCCGCCTCGGCCTCCCAAAGTGCTGGGATTACAGGCTTGAGCCACCGCGCCCGGCTGGAAGAGTCAATTTCTATTGTGAACAAAGAAAGAAGAAGAAGGAAAGATAAATGGAATTAAATTAAAAATGAAATTGAGAGTGTAGGTAAATCTACGTAATGAAGATACTAATAACATAAGAAGAGAAATAAGATTTGGTATAACAATGATTATTTTTTCTAATAAGTAATGATCGTGGCAGTTGGAAGACACGAGATTATTTAAGCACTGGTTACAGTCTGAAAGATGATGTGGTAGGTTAGTTGTCTGGACCTAAGGCATTGCAGTACAAACAGACAGTGAGGGAGGAGTCAATTAAGACTTACACAAATGCCGAAGTCATGGTTGAAGTAGTGAGAGGATTACCAGGACAGTGATGAATAACAGAACCTCAGCAGAAGGAGCATGTGGACCCACAGCATAATATGAGTAATGATAAGACCAAGGGAAAAGAAGCCAAGCAGAATGGGGATAGAAAAATGGTTTGAAATTTATGTATAAGAGCTGAATGAAGAAAGTTATTAATAACAAACAACAAAGAATTTCTACATAGAACTTGAAAAGAAAGCAAGAAAATTTAGAGTTTAGGAAGAAAAAATTAAAATATTAAATGTTAATAGGTAATTTTGTAGGATTTGAACACCTTGAACCTATAATTTCAGTTTTTGATGCTACTTCTTAGTATCTTTGGCTTGAAATGTGTATCAAAATGTCAGAATGTCTGTATCTTACAGTCTGTGACTTTTGAGAGGTCAATGCCATATTATTCACTACATGCATTCTTTCTTATTGGAACCACAATAATTTCTTCAATAATAATGTCAATAGACATAAATAAACAAAAAATCCAATAACACGTCTCAATGTTTTGCAGCTATCACACCAATAGCTCCGGAGACCTTGTTACGTTCCATTTATCTGTGGAAGTCTTACTCAACTTTCTGTATGAAGTACCAATAAATTTCTTAGGCAATTAGTAAGTTCACTTGTATTCTTAACCCTTCACAAAGTGAAAAATTAAAAATTTTAATCACTTTTTCTAAAACAATTCTTTTACAACGACTTTTCAAGATGTTTTGTTCTATTTGTTGACAATATAACTGATATTTTAATGAAAGTAAACATGTAGAAATGACTTAACCAAAACTAGCCATTCACAACTTTTCAGCACTTCTTTTAGGTGAGTTCAGAAACAAACTTTATATTCATTTTATTAATCCACTATGCAGGGTTGTTTCACTTCCTTGGTTACTGTGCATGTGGATGAGACTGGTCTTCTTGGTGGGATGCTAAAAGAAGGGATTTTGTAAATCAAAACCACAGAGCTATCACCTCACCTTTGTTAGGATAACAAATGTTAGCAAAACCAAAGATGACAAATGTTAGGATGTGGAGAAATTGGAACCTCTGTATACTGTTGATAGAAATGTAAAATGATGTAGCCACAATGGAGGTTTTTTTGTTTTGTTTTGTTTTTTGAGAATGTGTCTTGCTATGTTGTCCAAGTTGGCCTCAAACTCCTGGACTCAAGTGATCCTCTTACCTCAGCCTCCTGAGTAGGTGGAACTATAGGCATGAACCATCATGCTGGCTTGGGAAATTTTTATTTTCCTCAAAAAATTGAGTAGAAGGAAAAGAAATTGACTCACTTGTTAAAGAAAAAAGATTGCCAAGGCTTACAAAATTGTGAGGTGGTGAAACAAGAAACTAAAGACTAGCCAATATGAGCTATTCTGTTAAGACAAACCTTCCATTTAATAAATGCTATATCAATCTAGCTCTCTATTTTTAATCATACATTTTGTTGTTTTTGTAAATTTGACTACACCTTATGCATTCTATAATGGATGTTCCTTAAATACATCAAATTTAACATGTTCCAAAGAAAACTCATAATCACCTCATCTCCACCTCTCTACTGCTGTGATCAATCTCCCCATTTTTGTTCATTGTCCATCATCTTCTACAGAACAGATGTGTCCTAACTGATTTTTCTAAACACAGTTTGGTATACAAAATCATTTCCATTTTTTATTTCAAAGATCTATTCTGACAAACATTTGGCCTCAACCTATAATTAAAAACGTAACAATACTTATAGTTGCTTCAAAGAGCATCCTCTCATTGTCGTTGTGCAACTATTTACATTAATTGCATGTAATTCAGTTTCATACTCGTTCACTGGGGTATGAATATTACTTAGTCAAATGGGAAATTAATTAATACAATATTTATACATTCCCTTATTAAAATGGACCACACAATTTCTGATTTCTTGGGAGTTCTCACTAAATCTATGGGGTGTACATTTTGAAACAGCTGCAGTCATTTATGCCATTGCTCTCGTTGTCCAATAGAGCCAGACAGACACTTACTTGTTGTTGTTCTTTCCTTGAATTGAGTCAAAATTATAAATCTAATTTTCTCTGACATATTGTCTAAAAGGATATCATCTTACCTTACTGCGTGTGAGTCCTAAAACTGGGAAATGTTTGTTGACCTCTGATTGCAGATCAAGTTTAACTATCAAATACGGATTAACTTTCCAGTAAAACTTTTTAAATGTTCAGAAACAGAAATCTTGATGTTGGATGATAGAGATCACTTGCCAAGAACTTTATTAAGTTTTATCCTGTTGAAAAATATATAATATTTAGTGAACACCTATCTTGCATTATGTTCCAAGCTTTGTAACAACTATTTTTAGGTCCATTCAAACAGTCCTATGAAATAGATACAAGTATCTCAATCTTACACATGTCAATACTAAAGCATAGAAATGCTAAATAACTTGACCAAACTTAATAAGATATTGAAAGTGAAGTCTGAAATAGATTTTTAACTCTGAAGTGCATAAACTTTACCTCTATATTATCTATTGTATTTAAAGATAATAATTTTAAAGATTAGCCTTTTTTTTTTCTTTCAGAAAAAAATGTTTTTACTCAATTCTAGATTCTTAGCAGTACTTTTTAAAAAATTGTACTTTAGGTTATGGAGTACATGTGTGGATCATGCAGGATTGTTGCATAGGTACATACATGGCATATGGTTTGCTGCCTTCATCCTCCTGTCATCTGTACCTCGCATTTCTCCCCATGTTATCCCTCCCTGACCTTCCCACCCCCTGCTGTCTCTCCCCTAGTACCCCCAACAGACCCCAGTGTGTGATGCTACCCTCCCTGTGTCCATGTGTTCTCATTGTTCAACACCCAGCTATGAGTGAGAACATGTGGTGTTTGATTTTCTCTTCTTGTGTCAGTTTGCTCAGAATGATGGTTTCCAGATTGGTCCATGTCCCTACAAAGGACATGAACTCATCGTTTTTTATGGCTGAATAGTATTCCATGGTATATATGTGCCACATTTTCCTTGTCCAGTCTGTCGTCGATGGGCAGAAGAAATGAATGCCTGATGATTCAAGAAAAGTGATGTACATTTTTTTTAAAGTGAGAGACAAGAAATGGATTTTTGAAAATCAGTAAAGCTGTTTTGTTTGTTTGTTCCTTTTTTTTTTTTTCTTTTTTGAGACGGAGTTTCACTCTTGTTACCCAGGCTGGAGTGCAATGGCGCAATCTTGGCTCACCACAACCTCCGCCTCCTGGGTTCAGGCAATTCTCCTGCCTCAGCCTCCTGAGTAGCTGGGATTACAGGCATGCGCCGCCATGCCCCGCTAATTTTTTGTATTTTTAGTAGAGACGGGGTTTCACCATGTTGACCAGGATGGTCTCGATCTCTTAACCACCCACCTCGGCCTCCCAAAGTGCTGGGATCACAGGCTTGAGCCACTGCGCCCGGCCTGTTCCTTTGTTTTTGAAATTGAGACTTGCTGTTGTTGCCAAGACTGGAGTGCAATGGAGCGATCTCAGCATACTGCAACCTCTGTCTCTTGGGTTCAAGTGGTTCTCCTGCCTCAGCCTCCCAAATAGCTGGGATTACAGGCACCCAATTTTTAGCATTGTTTAGTAAAGATGGAATTCACTGTGTTGGCCAGGCTGGTTTTGAGCTCCTGACCTCAGGTTTTCCACCCTTCTCTGCCACCCAAGGTGCTGGGATTACAGGTGTGAGCCACCACACCTGGCCGAAGCTGGTTTTTAAAAGGAGTCATTGTACATCATTATCAATTTTCATTTTAATATCAAACATTCTGAGGGAAGAAGAAGCTTGAGACCCGGAGTTTGAGATCAGCCTGGGCAAAATAGCAAGACTCCATTGTTACAAAAGTAATAATAAAATAACACTAGTCAGAAATGGTGATGCATACCTATAGTTCAAGCTACTTGGGGAGCTAAGGTGGAAGGATTACTTGAATAATAAAACTAGAGGTTACAGTGAGGGTTGGTTGTGCCACTACACTGTAGCCAGGGCAAAAGAGCTAGACCTTGTCTCTAAAGCATAATAAATAAATAAATATATACATACATACGTATATACATACATATCAGGACAAGCTTAAAATTAATAATATTTGAGGGAGATGCATATAGTATTTGCTTCTATTTATTTACTCAGTTATTGAAACTATATTAAAAAATAAGAAGTAAAACAGAATTTAATATGTAGTGAGTTAAATATGTTACAGTAATTAGCAAATCCATGGATATTAGTTAAATATACATTGCTATAAAATGTAAATCAGTGTGGTTTGTGCAGAGCCTAGAATTTTAATCTCTGCAGTATACTTACACCATCACAGAATGGTTTGTCTTCAGTCTCTAGATTAGGTGCAAATTCATTTAATGTGGCCCATCCTTTTATCTAAAAGGTCATTCTGTTGTTTTCAGCCTTCGTCTAAGACATGCTCAGATTCTATTTCAGGGATTTATGTGAGCAAAATGATATAAGGTGCTAAAGTAGAAGTAGGTGTTATGCTTTATCTATGTTGAGTTTTTTTTCCTCTCTAGGTTCAAGTATTAATAATAAATACTCTAATATCAAAAATAAAACTTGGGTCAGTAAATTTTACACAATCAATGTCAGTCACTCAGCCACCATTGGGAATCCACTATATTTAGAATGAAACACCTGACTTATAGAAAAAAAAGTAAAAGATTGGTTTTGTGAAATTACATAATTTTAGAAAAAAATAGGCTATCTGTATTAGATAGTTTTAAAAAGAATATAAAATACTATAAAAGAGGTGGGAAAAATAGCTAGATTAATTTGAGATTGCCTACTGTTAAAATAAGTCCATATTTAAATCAAGTTTAGTAATTCTGAAAAATATCACATCCTAAAGAGGCCATCAAAGTGCCCCATAAATTTAGATAAAACTTCTCTAAGATAATGAAAGCCCTAGAGAGTAATGTTCTGCTCCATTTTCTAATTGGCAGCAAATATATAAAAATGGTACACCAGAATATCTAACACACACACACAAAAAGAAAAAAAAACAGGTAGTGCCAAATGTTGGCAAAAATGCAGACAGCTGGGGCACTTATACCAGCTGTAAAAACTGGTACTGCAACAAGCACTTTAGAAAACTTAATGGCAGTTATGTAGTAAGGGTGTCATATGCATACTGTATGACAGCAATTTCACTGTTAGATATATAACTAACAGAAATCTACACATGTGTCCGAAGACATACAGAAGAATGTTAGCAGCAGCCTTGTTTTCAATAGCCCTTAATTAGAATGAACCAAAATGTCCATCAATAGTAGAGTATTTCAGTGATCATATAATCACACACTGGAATGAAAATGATGGAACTGCTGCTACACATACAACCTAGATCTTACAAACATAATCATTAATGAAAGAAATTAGACACAACACACAAATTTTGATTCTGCTTAGATAAAGTTAAAACAGATGACAGTGGTGTTACAAATCAGTATATGGATTTCCTTTTGTTTGCAGGGGTGATATTAGTGAAGAGGAAATATGAAGAGAACTTCTGGGGTGCTGGTCATATTATATTTCTCAGTCTGAATAGTAGTTACAAGGGTATGTAGACTCTGTTGTAATTTGTCCAGTGATACATGATGGTTTGTACATTTTATACATGTGTGATATTTCAATAAAAAGGTCTGAAAACAACAGCAGCAGCAACAACAAAGCCTATTAACCACAAGAAATCATTATGTAAATTGTTTTCTTCAAATAAATGTGTTGCAAATAACTTCTCTCACTCTTTGGCATGCATTTTTGTCCTCTTTTGATATATCCTAATTTTAGGTTTGTTGAATTTATCAAACATATTGTTTATGTTTAATATATTTGAGGAAATCTATTTAAGAAATGCTTATCTACTCCAACATCGTATCAATGGGGAATTTATTTTTTAACTGTCAAATTTAGATCTATAAGTAACCTGGAATTCATGTTTGTATATGATGTGATGTAGCAATCAAATTTTAATTTTTTTCTATATAGATATCAATTTATTCAGTATCATTTATAGAATAGATACTTCTTTGATAATGCAGTACATGGCACTTTTGTAATATGTCAAGAGTCCTTATACATGTAGGTGTGGATCTCAACTTTTTTTGTTTGTTTTGTTTTTGATTTGGATCTCAATTTTTATTCTGTTCCCTTGATCTACTTTCTATCCTTGTATCAATATTATACTGTTTTGTTTACTGACACTTTGTATTGATATATGATAGCTAATAGTGTGAATCCTTTGAATTTGTTTTTCTACAATATAATACTGACTAATTTTGGCTCTTTGTATTTTTATATAAATTTTGAAATCAGCTTGCTGGTCTTTACTAAAAGAAAGCTAGAATTTTAATTTTGAATGCATTGAATCTATACATCAATTTTAGAGAAAATTTTCAGCCTTACAATACTTTTTCTTCTATTCCATGAGTATGGTATATCCCCCTATTTATCATATTAATTATATTTTACAATGTAGAAATTGTATGTATCTCTCATTAATTTTTTCCTTGATACCACACATTTATTATTCTATTGTCAATGGTATCATCTTTTTAAATTATATTTTCTAGTTTTATTTAATAGAAACAAAGTTGATTTTTATATATACAGTATATTTTATATATCAATTTCATATAGCTCTTATGTATTGCTTTATATTCAGTAAATGTTATAAAGGTATTTATTAAGGTTATTACTTTATCTGGAGACTCTTCCACACTTAATAAGTATGCCCTCTGTGGGTAATGGTAGGTTTTATTTAATCCTTTTAACTTCATTATTTTAATTTTTATTGCTTTATTATCCTTGCTCCAGCAGAATGCTGAATAGAAATTACCATAAAAGACTTTGTGAACTTACTCCTGATCAGTGAGGAAAAGACTATCTATAGGCGTTAGTAAAATATGTGTAGATATTCTCTTTTGAGAATTTAGCTGTTAATCCCAATATGACAACTTGAAGGTGGTGCATTTTTTTTCCTCCTAAGATTTTTTCTTTTGACATGGTTTTCAGCAGTTTTACGATATAAGTGGGTGTGATTTTCTCTTATATTTATCCTGGTTGAAATTTATAGTGCTTCTTAATTCTATAAATATATACTTTTAATTAGTTTAAATAAGTTCTTGGACAATATCTTCTGCCTTGCCAATATCTTTTTAAATATGGCTTTTGCCTAATGCTACTTCTATACACACATATTGAGAATCCAATCACATGTATAATAGAATTTTTGCCATGTGTTACTTGCATTCTTTTGCATTTTCCTTTTTTCTTCTCTGTTCTTTAGCTTGGATATTTTCTATTAGTTTGTATATTCCTATTAGATGGTTCTATCTTATCATTCTGTTAAATCCATTTGTTGTGTTTCCAGTTCATATATTTTTAAGTTCTATAATTTCCTTTGACAATTTTTCTACTTTTATATTCTTTATCATATATCTAATTTCTTGACATTATTAATTCAATTATTTTAAAATTTCTGAAGTATTTTATGAAAAATTGTATGACTTATTTGATGTTACAGATAATGTTATCTTCTTTCATAGAGAATTTGCTTTTGCTTTTGCTTTTTGCTTAAGCCAGCAGCTATTGGAACAGTAAACCACTAACCAGTCAGTCAAGGGAGGCCTTGGAAGTGGGGCTTCATTCTTTAGGAGAGTGTGTCTACTTCAGGATTATCCCTATTAGAGTTCATAACTTGGAGTTACAGCTGAAAGCCAGGGTTGTTTACCCACTTGATAAGCCTTCACTGCCAATTACCATCGTATTTTTGTTTAGACTATTAAATTTCCTGCGTAGCATCTCATATTATCAGCTTTATTCTCTGTTTCTCTTCTCCTTTCTTAGCTAGTATTTGCAAATTGCCAAAAACTTGAGAAAAAAAGAGGTGCTAAATGCCAGAACATCTCCCTTTTGCATTTTCTCCAGGATATTGGCCTTTCATGTCCTTGCTGCCTTACCTTAGCAGCTTTCGTATGTCTCAAAGAAATGTGTCACACTTCTGGTTATTTTAAGTGGGATGTTCTGTAGCAAGTTTATCTGCCATTACCAGAAACAGAAACTATTTTGAAATAATAAAACAAATGTATACTTTCTTACTATAACATTTAGTACTTCAGAGAACAATTGGCATTTCCTGGATATTCCCAACCAAGACGATCTGGTTGAAACTACGGTTTACTGGAGATGATTTCGGTTCTCTCCTCCTTACCCTAATTCTATATCACTGATTAATTTTACCCTCTCCACAAGCTTTAATCACAATTTCTATTCTGATAAATCACAAATATTTACATGTTAAGAAATTATATCCTCTGAAGGATAGAACTGTAAATCCAAATGCCAACTGGATATTGACACTAGGATAACTCACAGGTGCTTCAAAATCACATATACAAAGTTGAATTTCTCATCTTCTATCTACTCCTCCAAATAAAGCTACCTCATTATCCTTTATCCCCTAGCTCATTTAGCATCTCCAGCTGTCAAACAATGTGCCTGCTAATCATCCTCAGTTCTCCTTACTCTCTCATGATCACACCTAATCCCTCACTGAGGCCCGATATTTCAACTTCATTATTACTTTTGGAATTCACCTTTTACCATTTTTTAGTTACCAACTTACTTTCTTGGAATTTTAAAATTGTCAATATTGATCTCCCTGCTTCCAATATAAGGACATATAATTTCCACACATTCCCCTTAAGACATCTTTAAAAAATAGTAACAGGATGTTGCCATCCTCTTGCTTAAAATCACTCAGTAATTTTGTAATTTTCCACTGCCCCCTAGTTTGCAGGACAATATCCAAATATTTTGACTGAATAGGCACACACACACACACACACACACACACACACACTTCATGATTCATAAGTTGAGTTTAATAAAAAGAACATCTATAAGACAAAAACAATTATAGTTAGAAATTGTGATATGAAAAGTAAGAGAGAGACCCAAGAACTAGAATTATAACTTTGAATTATAATATTGGGTTTGTCTTCTATAGATGAGACATGAAGGTTTGAGAGTCAATAAGAGCAACTAAGGAAAGATCACAAAAGAAAAAAAGACAAGTGACTGGAAGACTGATACGTGGTGAAAGAGAAAAGCATTTCTACAAAAGAGATCCCCAAAATAAGTTCTAGTCAAGTGTCAGGGGGAGGATGGGATTGTGCGTGTTAATTAATGCCAAAGGGTCAAAGACAAGGAGTGACTATATGGCATGGAAGAGCTCTGAGAACATAGTCAAAATCCAGATGCATTTCTTTTTCTTTTTTTAGATTGTACTTTAGGTTCTTGGGGTACATGTGCAGATCATGCAGGATTGTTGCATAGGTACACAAATGGCAATGTGGTTTGCTGCCTCCCTCCCCTGGTCACCTACATCTGGCATTTCTCCCTATGTTATCCCTTCCTGACTGCCCCACCCCCTTGCTGTTCCTCCTTTGCCCCCCTCAACAGACCCCAGTGTATGATTCTCCCTTCCCCGTGTTCCTGTGTTCTCATTGTTTAAAACCCACCTATGAGTGAGAACATGTGGTGTTTGATTTTCTGTTCTTGTGTCAGTTTGCTGAGAATAATGGTTTCCACATTCATCCATGTCCCTAAAAAGGACACAAACTCATCAATTTTTATGGCTGCATAGTATTCTATGGTGTATATGTGCCACATTTTCCTTGTCCAGTCTATCCTCGATGGGCATTTGGGTTGGTTCCAGGTCTTTGCTATTGTAAACAGTGCTGCTATGAACATATGTGTGCATATGTCTTTATAATAGAGTGATATAAAGTCCTTTGGGTGTACACCCAGCAATGGGATTGCTGGGTCAACTGGAATTTTTATTTCTAGGTCCTTGAGGAAGCGCCACACTGTCTTCCACAATGGTTGAACTAGTTCACACTCCCGCCAATAGTGTAAAAGTGCTCTATTTCTCCACATCCTCTGCAGCATCTGTTGTCTCCAGATTTTTTTTAATGATCGCCATTCTAACTGGCATGAGGTGGTGTCTCAATGTGGTTTTGATTTGCATTTCTCTAATATTCAGTGATAATGAGAATTTTTTCATATGTTTGTTGGCCTTATATATGTCGTCTTTCGAAAAGTATCTGTTCACATCCTTTGCCTACTTTTGGATGGATTTGTTTGTTTGTTTTCTTGTATATCTGTTTTAGTTCTTTGTAGCTTCTGGATATTAGCCCTTTGTCAGATGGGTAGATTGCAAAATTTTTTTCCCATTCTTTTGGTTGTTGTTTCACTCTAATGGTTGTTTCTTTTGCTGTGCAGAAGCTCTGGAGTTTAATTAGGTCCCATTTGTCTATTTTGGCTTTTGTTGCCAATGCTTTTGGTGTATTAGTCATGAAGTCCTTGCCTATGCCTATGTCCTGAATGGTTTTGTGTAGGTTTTCTTCTAGGGTTTTTATGGTATTAGGTCTTATGTTTAAGTCATTAATACATCTGGAGTTAATTTTAGTGTAAGGTGTCAGGAGGGGGGTCCAGTTTCTGCTTTCTGCACATGGCTAGCCAGTTTTCCCAACACTATTTATTAAACAGGGATCTTTTCCTTATTGCTTGTTTTTGTCAGGTTTGTCAAAGATCAGATGATTGTAGATGTGTGGTGTTGCCTCCAAGGCCTCTGTTCTGTTCCATTGATCTGTATCTCTGTTTTGGTACCAGTATAATGCTGTTTTGCTTACTGTAGTCTTGTAGTATAGTTTGAAATCAGGTAGTGTGATGCCTCTGGCTTTGTTCTTTTTGCTTAGGATTGTCTTGGCTATGTGGGCTCTCTGTTGGTTTCATATAAAGTTTAAGGTGTTTTTTTCCAGTTCTGTGAAGAAGGTCATTGGTAGCTTGATGGGGATAGCATTAAATGTATAAATTACTTTGGGCAGTATGGCCATTTTCAGGATATTGATTCTTCTTAATCATGAGCTTGAAATGTTTCTCCATCTGATTGTGTCCTCTGTTATTTCCTTGAGCAGTGTTTTGTAGTTCTCCTTGAAGAGGTCCTCTACATCTTTTGTTAGTTGTATTCCTAGGTATTTTACTGTCTTTGTAGTAATTGTGAATGAGAGTTTGCTCATGATTTGGCTCTCTTAGACTGTTATTGGTGTATAGAAATGCTTGTGATTTAGCAAAAGAAACAGTCATTAGAGTGAATTGGCAACCAACAGAATGGGAAAAAAATTTTGCAGTTTACCCATCCGACAAAGGGCTGATATCCAGAATTTACAAAGAACTCAAATAGATTTACAGGAAAAAAACAAACAAGCCCATTCAAAAATGGGCAAAGGATATGAACAGACGCTTTACAAAAGAAGACATACATGAGGCCAACAAACATATAAAAAAATGCTCATCATCACTGATCATTAGAGGAATGCAAATCAAAACTACATTGAGATACCATCTCATGCCAGTTAGAATGGCAATCATTAAAAAATCTGGAGACAGCAGATGCTGGAGAGGATGTGGAGAAATAGGAACACTTTTACACTGCTGGTGGGAGTGTAAATTAGTTCAACCATCGTGGAAGACAATGTGGTGATTTCTCAAGGACCTAGAAGTAGAAATTCCATTTGACCCAGCAATCCCATCACTGGGTATATATCCAAAGGATTATAAATCGTTCTACTATAAGGACACATGCACACAAATGTTCATTGCAGCATTGTTTACAATAGCAAAGACCTGCAATCAACCCAAATGCCATCAATGATAGACTGGACTGGGAAAATGTGGCACATATACACCATGGAATATTATGCAGCAATCAAAAATGATGAGTTTGTGTCCTTTGTAGGGACATGGATGAACCTGGAGAATATCATTCTCAGCAAACTGACACAAGAACAGAATATGTAATACTGCATATTCTCACTCATAGGCAGGTGATGAACAATGAGAACACATGGACACAGGGAGGGGAGCACTACACACTGGGGTCTATTGGGGGGAATAGGGGAGGGGAGGTAGAGGGCAGGAGTTGGAGAGAGATAACATGGGGAGAAATGCCAGATGTACATGAAGGGGAGGAAGGCAGCAAATCACACTGCCACTTGTGTACCTATGCAACTATCTTACATGTTCTTCACATATACCCCAAAACCTAAAATGAAATTAAAAAAAAGAAAGAAAGAAAGAAAAGCTTGTGATTTCTGCACATTGATTTTGTATCCTGAGACTTTGCTGAAGTTGCTTATCAGCTTAAGGAGATTTTGGGCTGAGACGAAGGGGTCTTTTAAACATACGATCATATCATCTGCAAATGAAGACATTTTGACTTCCTCCTTTTCTAATTGAATAGCCTTTATTATTTTTTTTTCTTGACTAATTGCTTTGGCTACAACTTCCAATACTATATGAAATAGGAGTGGTGAGAGAGGGCGTCCTCGTCTAGTGCCTGATTTCAAAGGGAATGCTTCTAGTTTTTGCCCATTTACTATAATATTGGCTGTAGGTTTGTCATAAATATCTTTTATTATTTTGAGATACGTTCCTTTGTTACCTAGTTTATTGAGAGTTTCTAGCATAAATGGTTGTGGGATTTTGTTGAAGGCCTTCTCTGCTTCTGTTGAGATAATCACATGGTTTTTGTCTGGTTTTGTTTATTGGTGGATTACATTTATAGACTTGCCTATTTTGAACCAGGCTTTCATCCCCAGGTGAACCCTACTTGATAGTGATGGATAAGCTTTTTGATATGCTATTGCAGTCAGTTTGCCAGTATTTTATTGAAGATTTTTGCATCTATGTTCATCATGGAGATTGGCCTGAAGTTTTCATTTTTTCTTGAGTCTCTGCTGGGTTTTGGCATCAGGATGATATTAGTCTCATAAAATGATTTGGGAAGGATTCCCTCTTTTTTGGATTGTTTGGAATAGTTTCAGATGGAATGGTACCAGTTCCTCTTTGTACATCTGGTAGAATTCAGCTATGAACCCATCTGGACCTGGACATTTTTTGGTTTGTAGGCTATTAATTGCAGCCTCAACTTCAGCCCTTGTTTTTGGTCTGTTCAAGGTTTCAACTTCTTCCAGGTTTAGGCTTGGAAGGGTACAAGTGTCCAAGAATTTATCAATTTCTTCCAGGTTTACTGGTTTATGTGCATAGAGTTGTTTGTAGTAATCTCTTGTGGCAGTTTGTATTTCTGTGGAATTGGTGGTGATGTCCTCTTTTTCATTTTTTATTGCATCTATTTGATTCTTCTCCCTATTTTTTTATATTAATCTGGCTAGTGGTCGATTTTGTTGATCTTTTCAAAAAACCAGCTCTTGGATTTACTGATTTTTTTAAGGTTTTATGTGTCTCTGTCTCCTTCAGTTCTGCTCTGATCTTAGTTATTTCTTGTCTTCTGCTAGCTTTTGAGTTTTTTTTAATCTTGCTCTTCTAGCTCCTTCAGTTTTGATGATAGTGTGTCGATTTTAGATCTTGCCTCACTTCTCTGGTTGGCATGTATTGCTACAAGTTTTCCTGTAGACACTGCCTTAAATGTGTCCCAGAGATTCTGGTATGTTGTATCTTCATTCTCAATGGTTTTGAAGAACATCTTTATTTCTTCCTTCATTTCATTGTTTATCGAGCCTACATTCAGGAGCAGGTTGTTCAGTTTCCATGAAGTTGTGCAATTCTGAGTTAGTTTCTTAATTCTGAGTTCTAATTTGATTGCCCTGTAGTCTGAGAGACTCTTTGTTATGATTTCCATTCTTTTGCATTTGCTGAGGACTGATTTACTTCCAATTATGTAGTCAATTTTAGAGTAGGTGCAATGAGGTTCTGAGAAGAACTTATATTCTGTGAAAATCCAGATGCATTTCTAAGACACCACACTGGGAACAGAGACCTGTAATGATTTATCTACAAAGAGTAAAAAGATATGGATAACCAAAAGTTGTCATTTCCTCCAATACAAATTTCACTGAAGTAAAACTGTAACTACCAGGTATAACCATTAACAGAATTATAGATGCTAGGACTGTGGAACCTTTCGTCTTTCTAATCTCCTCAGGCTAGCCTTAAAGGCCTGTGAAGATCTATTAATAACACTGCTGTTTCGTTCTCTGACAGCTCTTGTACAGAAGGCTTGGTGCCAATTTGTGGTTGAGCCCCTCCCTGGGAGAAATCATGCCACTCAGAGACAGCTGATAAGTCATGCCTATTTTCCCACTTTCTTCACTGTATTTTTCCTGTATGAAGTATTTGTTTATGGATTTGATTCTTTTAAAGATAGTAATCTACAGGATTCAGTTGTATAGCATTCCTCTATGCATTTCCTCCCTGCATATTTGTGTGTGCAAAGATACTGTCTTTCTAATTTCCTTTCAATTATTAATGTTATGTATTAATTATTCTCCACTATACCCAACCGTTATCACGACTACAGATATACCATTGGTCTCTGTGAGAACTTTTGTCAACATTAACATAGTGAGAAGTGCCAATGAGAAAATATTTGTCTAATTAGAGACTTTTGTATTTTCTTTAGGAAATAACTGAAACACATTTTAGATATATTGGATATATTGCTATTTGTGCATACGTGGTAAATTGTTTTAAAAGTATTCTTCGTATTCATATTAGATAACCTTTCAGGTGGCACATTTCACAACACAGATGCACTTCTTAACAGTCCTCCATCCATCAGCATTGTAAAACAAGAAGCGGCACGTTTGCATGTAGTTCTTCTGAGACAGAGATGTATAGGCAACTTTACCAGGGTGTATAGGTGGAGAATGGGAGATTGAGAAAGGCATTTTGGCCCAGGAAGAGAAGCGGGTAAACTAGCAATGGAAAGAAGGGCCAATGCCATAGCAGTGGGATGGAATGAAAAACGAGAAAAAAAAAAAATGCCTCAGGATTTGGCGGAGAGTTTCTTTTACCTTTTTAAGGTAATACTTATAGTCAGCTAACCAGCTTCTTAAATCTGGATGCTGTAATGATTCTCCTCCATTCCATGACCTGTTTCAACACTGATTTTTGGAAAATTAGAGTTAAATGTAGGCTTTTTTCCTTCTGTACTCAGTTGCATTTTTTCCTTTTTCCTTTAGAGATGTTTTATTTCACCTTCCGTTCTATATGTTTAATTTAGAATATGTTGGGCATTTTATCCTTTCTTAAACATTATTTTCTATCTAGAACATCTAACTTGAACAAATATACTCAGTTCTACATTATAAAAAAATTACAATGAATTTAATGCTTAAAACTCGGAATTTAATGCTTAAAAATCGGAAGTGACAATGGAAGCAGTTTCAAAGACTTTCACTGACACTTTGTGGCAAAAAATGGAACTACAGTAAATTTTGGACAAGTTTCGTGATATGTGATTGTTTTATGTTTATAATATAACAAATAATAATCAAGAAATTATGTTATTTATTTAGGTACCTAGGTATGTAAATTAAACAACCAAAAAATTATCAAGTGTTTTGTTAAGATAACATCTAAACCGAAATATCACAACTTACTACAAATAATACTTTTGTTTCACAAATCGTTTACATTTCATCTAAAGATCGCAACTGTTGTGTTTAACATGGCATCAGTATATTGAAACTAATTTTGGAAAAATTGTGTTTTCTTTCAATCTTTTGAAAAATGTGATATTTATAAAATGAGTCACTAAGATTATCTCTGAACATTTTCATTTTTATTCTGTATTGAAGGTTTTTGAAGAACATCATTATTGGTTCAAAGTTTATTTCACATTTTGTAGTCTGTCTCATCATGGCAACAATTATTATTATTATTATTATTATTTTTTTTTTTGGAGACCGAGTGTCACTCTTGTCATCCAGGCGAGTATAGAGGTGGGATCGATCTCAGCTAACCACAACCTCTGCCTCCTGGCATCAAGCAATTGGATCAAGCCTCAGCCTCCAAGTAACGGGATGACAGATGCTGACCACCACGCCCGGCGAATTTTTGTGTTTTTGGTAGAGACAAGTTTTCACAATGTTGGCTAGGCTGATCTCAAACTCCTGACCTCAGGTGATCCACCTGACTAGGCCTCTCCCCTGAGATTACAGGGGTGAGCCACTGCACCCAGCAGGCAACTATTTTTTTTAATTATGGCAAAATATACATAATATACAATTCAACAACTTTTAATTAGTTTTAAGTATATAGTTCAATGACACTAAATATATTTACCTTAAGTACAACCACCATCCATCTCAAGAACTTAAAAAATTTTTAAAACTGAAACTCTCTATCCATGAAACAATAATGTCTCCTTCTCCATTTCTCCTAGCCCCCAGGGGGGAAAAAAATTCTATTTTCTATCTGATTTGATTGCTCTGAGTACCTCATATAAGTGGAATCGTGTAATTCTTGTTCCTTTTGTTTTTACCTTATTTTAATATAACCAAAATTAAATAAATAAGCAAATTCTTAAAATAAAATTGATATATTTAGTACAAATCCTTTGAAGGCATTCGGTAACCCACTAATTATGTCCCATGCCAAATCATATCTCAGTATCATACATATTGTAGTCAATTATTAGTTGACATTTTAAGTCCCAAGTATATGTTTAAAAAGAGATGCAATTTGCATATGTGGTTTACATGTTCTTAATCAAGCCTTAGCACCAGCATATCACCTTAGTTTACATTTGTCTAAGTGCAAGTATTGCTTTTAGAATGTAAATTTGCTAATGTATAATCTGCAAAATACTAAAACAAAAGCCAGTTTCTTATAAGTGCAATAATGGCAAAGCCCTTTTTTAGAAATAATGTATTATTTTCCCATTTGAAAATCACTTTAGTCTTTATCTCATAAAATAACAGGAAAATAATTTAAATCAAAAGACTATATCTGAATATCATTTTGAAAACACATTCTATAAAGATATCCTTCTTTGCATCATGGACTCCAGATTTCTCCTGCAGCTTGAGCCACTTTCCATGTTTTACAGAGGATGTGCACAAGTTATATGTCATCCGATTCTTTCAGAGAAATCTGGTAAGAACAAATGATAGTCTGAAAGATAAAGGAAAAGAGAAATTTGTATCTTCTTGGCACTTCTGCATTTCAAAACTATTTCAGTAAAGCCTATGTTAGAGGTGGAATTCAGGAATTCATTGAATCTTCGTTCTTGCCTTCTGCTATCTTTTTTCTCCCTTGTATGCTCAATTATTACTTACTTAGTCCTGGTTAAAGAACACAGGCTTTTAAATACAGGCTAACTGCAAATTGACTTTAATATTGGTGTATAATGGATATCACAGAACTGATTTAAAATGTGGTATCAAGTTCAGATCCTGGGACTAACAAGAATTCATCAGAGGATAGTACATGGTGGATTGAGAACCATAGCTTGCTTTATGTCTAAGAGAATATTGACAAGCAGCTAAGTTCTCTGTGAGCACTAAGATTTCACTCCAAAGGAATGAAGAAAGTAAATTCCCTGTTTAGCCATTGAGCTTTTTCTCTCCTTTTAAAGAATTTGCTCATGGGAAAATATAGCTACCAACAGTAGCAACATACTATAAGTTTATGAGCAAATCAAGTCCATACATAGTTACTGCAGAGTATATTATAGGCAGTATTTTTGTTAGGAGAAAGTCAGCAGAAACTTAGCAAAGTAAGGGAAAGAGAAAAGCCAGCTTATAATGATAAAGAGCCTTTGTGCCAGTAGAGAGATAAGAAAAAATACAAAAAAAAATCCAGAATGATCCACAATAATTTTAGAATGCAATTTATGACCATGAAGAGCACATCATGTGATTAGGTATCAAAGAAGGTAATTAATTTTGGCTAATTAAAAGATATTTTGAGAAGCAGAAACTTTTTTATTTGGCTGGTTGCTCAGTTGATTTTGGATAGTTTTGGGTACTAATTCATTAGTTAAATGATATTGAAATGGAGCATGGGCCATTTCCAGGCAGAGGAATGGCCTGAGTGATGGCCTGGGCATGGAATATGTTTGATACATAGTGAAATATCAGACTCACTCTGGTGCTCTAAGCATTTTATAGAAAACATTATAAGGGATAAAGGGCAAAAATTAAACTGGCACTCAGTTACTATTGGCCATCTGAAAATGATGTGCTCTCCAGGAGAAAAGAGAGCTGTCACTGAAATGGTAGAGTTAATACAATAAGACATTGTGCCTGTCTGTGCTGCATTAATGGATTTCATACATTTTACGATATTTATTATTTTATGACATTTATCCATTAATGACATTAATGGGTAAAATATATAGGAGTTCAGACAGGCACAATGCAGGGGAAACTATTAGGAGGTCACTGCAATACTCTAGCTAATGGTTGCAACAATCTGATATTAGGTATTTGCAATAGGAATGGAAAGAATGTAATAAAGCAAAGAGATATTTTGGGGATTTCAAGCCTAATTAATGGGAGAAAATTGAAGGTTATTATACTTAAGAGAAACATAAAGTCCAGTGATAAGTTTAAGTTGTATAAATTTAGTATGCTCTCAGCAGAAGGTGATGTTTACCTTGTATTTTTAAAACGTTGCATGGTTGAGTGGGTGAATGAATAAACAAATAAATGTTTAACACAAATTTATAGGATGTGCACTCATAGATATTTATGTAGTGTCTGTCCATTTAAAGACAGACACTAGGTTTTCTTCCAGGGTTTTTAGAGTTTCAGGTTTTACATTTAAGCCATCTTCAGTTGCTATTTGTATTTGGTAAGAGATGGGTCCAGTTTTGTTTTTCTGCATGTAGCTTATCCAGTTTTCCCAGCATCATTTATTGAATAAGGTGTCCTTTCCCCAGTGTCTATTTTTGTTGACTTTGTTAAAGATAAATTGGTTCTAGGTATGTGGCTTTATTTCTGGGATTTCTATTCCATTCTACTGATCCATATATCTATTTTTATACTATTAACATTATCATGCTGTTTTGGTTACTATAGCCTTATAGTATAATTTGAAGCCAGTTCATATGATACCTCCAGCTTTGTTCATTTTGATTAAGATTCATTTGACTATTTGGACTTTTTTGTTGTTCAATATGAATTTTTGGATTTTTTTTTTCTAATTCCATGATGGAGTATTTCTCAGCAGTAAAAGAAAGCATGATATCATGTCTTTTGCAGCAACCTGGATAGAAATTGAGGCCATTATCTTAGGTGAAGTAACTCAGAAACAGAAAGAAAATATCACATGTTCTCACTTATAAGTGGAAGCTACATTTTATATACACATGGACATAGGAAGTGGAACCATAGAGATTGGTGTCTCAGAAAGGCAGAAGAGTTGGAGGAGGTGAGAGATGAGAAATTACCTAATGGATACAGAGTACACTGTTCGAGTGAGGATTACACTAAAAGGCCAGACTCCACCACTATGAAACATACTCATGTAACAAAACTGCCCTTGTATTCCCTATATCTATAAAACTAAAAATAAATAAAATAAATACAGGTAATACTGATAATCTGAAATGTGGTCACAATAAAGAGAGCAGGGTGATGAGAGGCAAAAGCCTACTGATGTATGTGAAGGGTTTGGTGATGTTTATCCCAGAGAAGCAAAGTCTTGGGAAACAGACAAAGCCACAGTCTTCAAATATTTGAATGGACGTAATGTGAACACAACAGTTAAGATATTTTTAAATGGCACAGTAATATTATCTAACACAAACTCAAAATTCAAATTTATCCAATTGTCCCAATAGCTTCTTCATAAATATCTTTTTTTCTTTTTATTTCTTCTTAGGAGTGAAAGGCAAATAATCTAGCATCTGTACAAGGGAACCAATGTTTATCTATCTATCTATCTATCTATCTATCTATCTATATGTATGTATTTTCATATATATGCATGTGTGTGTGTGTGTGTGTGTGTGTGTGTGTGTGTGTATGTATATGTATATATATTTCCCCAAAAGTGTGCCTTGGCTGTTAAGAAAGCTGACAAGATCTCAAACTGTCTTGATAGAGTGACAGTAATCAAATCAATCATCCTTCTTGTTGCTGTTCTGTGTAGACTGCACCTAGAGAAATGATGGCAGTTATAGATAATATAAATAGAAAATGGTAGTTACAGATAATCTGAAGTGTGTTCAGAATAAAATAACCAGGGTGATGGGGGATGAAAAATCCAAACATTTCACATGATGGAGTCTGAAGATCTTTAAGTTGGAGAAACAGAGGCTACGGAAGTGGGCATAGCTGTGGTCTTTAAATACTTGAATGAGTGCCTTTGAGTTGAATTGTGTTTCTTCAAAAAGATACAATTAAGTCCTAAAGCTAATTACCTCAGAATGTGACCAGATTTGGAAATGGGGTCATTGCAGATATAATTTGATATGGTAAAGTCATATTGTAGTAGGGCGGGCCTTTAATCCAGTATGACTGGGATTCTTATAAGATGATGGTCTTGTGAAGATAGAAACACAGTAGAATGTCATGCACTGAAGGCGGAAATTGGAGTTATATTACTGCAGGCCAAAGAGCACTAAAGATTGCCTGCAAACCACAAGAGAATAGGGAGAGAATAAAGAAGAGTTCTACTATGGCTTTCAGAGACAGGACAGCCCTGCTGACACCTTGATTTCTGACTTCTAGCTCCAGAACCGTGAGATAATGTTTGTATTGTTTTAAGACACCCGTTTTAAAACAATACAGACTTATTGTCTCACAGTACATTGTTTATGGTACTTTGTTACAGCAGCCCTAGAAAATGAATACCAGCACAATGTAAATAAATAGGTAAAGTGTATTCATTCAGTTTCAATAAATAGTTAGGACCTAGTAGGTAGAAATGAAGGGAAAACAGAACATGAACAAGAACTTGCTAGTAGTTAAAGCCACCACAAAATGAATTCAAGGGCTCCAGCAAGTTTTAAATTTCCCAGTATTATAAATGTTCAAGCAGGATGAATGAAAGATGATACAGAGGTGATTATCCATGCATCAGACGGAAGGTTAGACTGAATAATCTCCAAGTAAAAACTTGTATGATCCTATGTTAAATCCCTGTCAAATACAGGTTGGTAGCTTCCTTTTTGTTTCTGCTCCAGTTAAGAGGATACATGGGTGACATAGTATGATGGGTAAGACTTAAATTCAAGATCTAGTACTTAGTTTTACTTTTACTTACTCTAGTACTTAATTTTTTCTTCGGTAGGCCCCTTAACCTCTCTCTCCTTATTTTTCCACCTGTTAAACATAGATATTAATAATATTCACTTTATAGTGTTATTATGATGACACTAATTAATAATTTAAAATGCTTAGAACAAGGCACAGCACATAGTAATGACTAAAGAAGTGATTCTGAACATATACTTTCTCTAATGTTGTCCAGATATAATGGATTAAGTCTTCCCACCAGTACCATTCCTCATATATAAAATACAGAGTTGAAAATTTAGAAATAATTGCATTTTTTTCTAAAAGTCCTGCGTATTTTTCTAGATCTGAGATTGTAGTATTTGGACAATTTGTTGGCCAAGTACCAGAAATATAATATTTTTGCCAATTTTTTCATAACAAACTGTGATAATGTGTTTGTCAACTGCTGGGATGGGTTTGTGCATGTATGAATATGGGTGTGTGCGTAGGTGTGTGTGTGTGTGTGTGTATTTGTGTCTGTTTCAAGTGTTTATAGAAAATAAATCACTCAATGGCATCATTTTCAAACAATAAAGATTGCAGTTACCTTGATTAAGGTTCACCTGAGTTTTTGGATATCACCATGCAAGAGTTAGAGGATGATATAAAGTTTTCAAAATTAAATCCTCCAAAATTTAGGTATTTTGTTAAATTGACGTCTGTTGGTAGCTGACAATCAACTTCAGCTTCAGGAACTAGTAAGAACATCTTCCAGCATATGAAACTATTAATAAATGTTATGTAATTATCAAAAGAAATCCTCATTCATTGATTTAAATTTAACAAAATGAGGTTTTATTTATTCACTATACAAAGATACTAATCCCTGCATTATTTGGGTGCATGAGTGACAGCCCTGATACGTTTGTGATGCCCCAGGCAAATTCAATAACTTTCAGTGAAGCAAACCCATGAATACATGTGAAGTCAGTGTGTACACCTGTATCATTCCAGAGCCAGTGATTTTGTAACTATTATATACACCAGACCTAGGACAAAGAATGGAGGAACTGGATGTTCCTTCAGCAAAGAGCAACTGAATGAGACAGCACAACTTTTGCACTGGGGATATACTACAAGGCTATGAGGGAGGCTGGCTATGAAAATATTGAAAAGTATGTTTGATTGCAGGGTGTTGTTTAGAGGCCCTAAGGGTGATAGAAAGGAGACAAAATTGAGTGTCTGGAACTTATATGTGCTTTTTTACAGCACTCTCATTTTCACCAAAGAAGGCAACCCATGTGGTGAAAAGACCACAAGTGTTGGAGCTATAGCCAAGTTATAGCTGTAGTTTTATATTTTGTGAACTTATACGTCCTCAGACAAGTTTCCTGTTTCTCAGCTTCCTTTTCTATTTTTTGAAAGGGAGTCTCACTCTGTCTTCTGTCACCAGGCTGTAGTGCAGTGGTGCAATCTCAGCTCACTGCAACGTCCTCCTCCCCGGTTCAAGAGATTCTCCTGCCTCAGCCTCCCAAGTAGCTGGGACTGCAGGCACATACCACCATGCCCAGCTAATTTTTGCATTTTTTTTTTTTTTTTTTTTTTTTAGTAGAGAAGGGGTTTCACCATGTTGGCCAGGATGGTCTCGATCTCTTGACCTTGTATCTACCCACCTTGGCCTCCCGAAGTCCTGGGATTACAGGTGTGAACCACCATGTCCAACTTCAGCTTCCTCTTTTATAAAATGTGGGTAATATCATTGTCCCTTAAGATTGTTGTCAGCATTAAACAATGTGGGTATACGAACCATCTAGCTCAGTATTTGGCAGTGGTAGTAGCTGAATAATTGTTGACTCTTACCATGAATAAAAAACTATTTGTTAAAAGTTCCAAATGCAGCATTTAGGAGTAGACATGGGCCAAGATCATGGATAAGACAAAACACTACAGTTCAGGGAACATTGCTAGCTCCTAATTTATCTCAACTCTGCAACCATTTCTTGAGATGCTACTACATATTGAGTACTGAGGGAATAGAAAGATGAATTAAAGACCATTTAAACACTTCTGGCACTTGCAATTCAAAATCAAGCGAAAATAAATACAGTCTTGCGATTTATTGAGAAATGTCATGCAAGGTGAATGAACTGATTTTAAGCATGAATTTGGCATTCACACAGATTGACCAATTCAATGAAAACACAGCACAGCCTTCAGTTATTTTTCCTTTTGAATACATATTTGTGGACTTTATAGAAATATTAATTAGCTTGACAGTGTTTCCTCACCAATACCTATTTTATTTGTTGAGTGACTGTTCCTTTTTCTTTTCAAATTAGTTTGTGTGGCAGTGTGGAAGAACCACCACATGAGGACAGTAACCAACTACTTCATAGTCAATCTTTCTCTTGCTGATGTGCTCGTGACCATCATCTGCCTTCCAGCCACACTGGTCGTGGATATCACTGAGACCTGGTTTCTTGGACAGCCCCTTTGCAAAGTGATTCCTTATCTACAGGTAATTATTTTTCATATTTTTTGAAGCTACTAAATGTTTAGTCATAGCCATGCCCCTTATGGTAAATTAACTAGTGATTTGAGAAATATATTTGCCTAAGGCATTGGCAAACTGAAGGAAAAGAATACTTGAGAATATTTGGGGAAACGAGTTAAATTCCAGATAAAGATAAAGCAACAAACTGCCAAATCATCATTAGATGCTGCACAAACATTTTACTTTTTTGGTTCCTAATTTCTCTATTGTTAAAGAAGAAACTTGAACCAATTAATGATTTAACCAATTAATCATGTCCCCAACCCAGTTATTGATCTTTCTTTTGAACCAACTAATGATCTTCCAGTCCAAATCATTGAGGATATTTGTTTTTGCAAGTCATTTTATTTTATACTGAAAAATTAAGAGCTACTTGGTCAAATCAGTGCCATGAAGAGGCTTCAGTGTAGGTTCTAATTTAAACTACCAGAATTGGAATCTCCATTCTGACGTTCACCACTTGTATGCTATCATGCCAAATAGTTGTGATTCACTTAAAGGATAATAATTCTAATGAGATCTATCTCATATGGTTGTTGTGACCATTTACTTATATTATTAATATAAATAACTTGGCATAGTGATCACCCTTTGGAAGATGATGATCTTATAAAAATGGTATGTTCCCAATAAACCTCAATTATTAGCATCAGAATCATCATTAGTAAATTTTTTTAAGAGTGAAAATAACTTCTTTTTCTATTTAATTGCCTTATCAGTAATTAAGAACAAATAGTTTCAGAGATTAGTGTTCTGATTATTATTATAGCTCTAAAGTGTTTGAAACAAAAGATTTATAAGATAATGATCACATTCACACATTCATCCTAAAGGATGGAGTTCCCTTAGAAATTGGACAGTGAGTGAAATGGTGACCACTGTCTACTTGTCTTCCTATAGCCTTCCTGCACCATCGGTTGTTACTGTATGCAGTCTCTCAGATGGTGATTATAATATTTTAAGGAAACAGAAAATAGGCTTCCAGTAACAAAAATTTAGGTGGGACACAAATAACCTATTACTAGACATTATACTGATTAGGCTTTTGGAATAAAATGTTGCAAAGAGATATTTAGTTCAATAGTTCAATTACTTCTTATAAAAAGAAGGGATAATTGTTTAAGGTCAAACATTGTTTATAGAATAGCAAGTGGGAAATACTGTAGAAGTTATAAGTTCCATACATATAGTATGTTTAATTATAAAGTTAGTTTGGGTCAGCCTGCTAAAAATTACTACAGGATTATAAAATGAACAGTAGCACATTTTTTTTTGCATGAGGACAATAATACATGGATAAAACTTCTTACTAATTTTTCTTCTATGAGGATAGAAGAAATGAAGGCTCTGGTGGTATTTTGCATAGAGGCACTAGGAAAATAATACATTTCAGAGAATTCTACTATTTCATTATCTCTGTGGTACTTCCAGAAAACCTTTTACTACTCTCGGTTTCAATAAATACCCAGGATAATATCTTGAGGATTCTCTTAAGTTTTGGGGTAGCTGCGGTTGCCCAGAATGTTTGATTGACTGGGAACATTTCATGTTTAATTGACTGGGAACATGAGAGATTCTCTGATGGGAAGTGAAGTGATAAGAGAGGTGCAGCACCCGGTGGCAAGTGCAGTCACATGCAAATGCACAGCGATAGCTTTTTGCAGAGTGGGCATTTCAGAGTTTCCTGTGAGTATTTGCACTAGAGGACAGAATGGAAGAAGTGTACCACTGAGTAATGGAGGGCATGGATATCTCTTAAAATCACTGACAGTCCTTTTTCACACAGCAGAACTACTTAACAATTCCTACAGTCCAAGTAACATCATCATCTCTGGAAGGATTCCGTCTGCCTCTGCACAGTGTCCAATCTAATCAATTCCTTATCTCACCTTCTTCTCTGTAGAGCAAGGAAAAAAACTACTGAGTAACCACATGATGAAAAAGACTAGATCCAGAGATCTATTCATTACTCCTCCAAAATTACTTCTTGGCAGAAAGTTGTAAATGCACAAAGAGCTTGGTTCATGGATAAAACTAGTATCTCCAAATTCTTCATATTTATTGCCCCATTTTTCATAGAAGTTTCCCAAATACAATGAAAAGTTCCAATGGGCAATAAACATACAATTTAAATCTGAGCAGTTTTTCTCCCTAGTTGTGACATTCTGAAACTAATGACTTAAATTTTGATATGACATTTATGTCTTACTGAATATTTGAAAACATACTACATAATGCCCAGCCACATTTAAGGTTATTTGGTTGCATTTTATATTATTTGGGCATTTACTAATTTGCTATAATGTATATGTTCTTTTTCTTTTAAATACAGTACAGCCTTTAGATTTATGAGTGGCATATGCACAAAAAACTTAAAAATCTCACTAATGTCATAAAGCTTAGCTAAATAATTAAAATTACTCTTTAGTATCTTTAAGAATTGTCTAACTCTGAGACCATTAACATATATTAGGCTATTTGTCGAATAACTATCATCTATTTCACTTCTCTTCCAACACTGACAACAGCATTGGTTACTTTTTCAGAGATGTATATTTTTTTAACTGCAGAAGAAGCTCTACACAGAAATGCCATTTAAAAAAAGAAGGCAAGTGAGATGTGGGAGGTGGGCAGTGGTGGTCAGACAAGCTCCCTTTCTCTCAGTCGTACTTTGCAACCTTTCTATTAGTGCTTACCGTCCAAATCTGTGATTTGGTAAAATTTCCTTTTTTCCTTAAAGTGAATCTTTAAGATCTCTTTGACATATCTATTTGCTAGTATGAAACAGTGATCTTCTCTACTAAAAGTAATCCTCAAACATTACCCTGTGCAAAAGGTGCCATAGTATAGGTCAAAGGCCAAGTATCTGAAGGCAGAAGAAATTTCCCTCTCACTCCACTTCAACATTCAGAGTCCACACTAGATTCATTTCTTGAATGACTTACTGTTCCACTGACTTGAGCTATTACCAGAATCCACGTGGAAAGATACCCAGAAGTACACTCTTAGAGATTAAAAGCAATAACAAAACTTTCAGTTATAATTGCTTATGATAAAATGCAATTTTACATCACTTCCAAGAAAATCTTATAAATTGCACATAATCGTATATTAATGTGTCAAATACACAAGCAAATAGAGTAGTTCAAGCAATGAATATTAACTCATTGATTGTCAAGTGTTCATTCAATGGATTGGTTCATCCTACCATTAGGTTAATCGCACTGGAATATATTCCCCCTTTGCTATGTGACAATGGGCACTGCTCCTGGGTCATCATTGGCACTGGATGCCAGTCTTTTAAGTAAACTGGTATAAAGTGATTATTATTATCCAATGGCATTAGGAAATACTAGAAATGACATTTGTGTTAGAACCATGCTACAGCTATCTCGTTTATCCATGTTGGTTAGATGAATAGATTATAAATCACTAAGCCTTGATGAATACATTCTACTTCTAATTGCCAGAGAGGATAAATATATCTATGATCCAGAAGCTATGAAGAAGCGACTGTGCAAATCTACACACCCATAGTTCTATTCCTAGGTTAGCAATGGTATTGAGAGGCCCTAGGTGCCTCGCTTATTTGCAAAGAAGGAATGGAGGTTCTAGAGAATAAGGCGAGATTAGTTTGAGAAAGAGAGTTGAAGGAACTCTAAAGTAGCACCAAGAAATTTCCCAGAGTCAACAATCAACCTAAGTCCATTCTCATGGAGTCCAGCCCTTTAAAATTGCACTTAAAATGAAATTGGTCACCAAGAATTTGGCAAAGATTAGGCTTTTTACTTGTAATTCCTATGAATATTCTTCTCTGAAACACAATCTTTTCCAATTAAAATACAGAATTTCAGGCTCAAGAATGAAAGATAAAACTAAGAGTATAATCATTATCATTATTATGATAATCATAAATAATAGCAAACAAGCACCACTTACATGCCAGCCCTGGAATAGACACTTTACATCTCAACTAACTGTCCATACAATTCCATGGTTAGGCACTATTAATCATCCACATTTTAAAGTGAGAAAACTGAGGAATAGAGACGTTAAGTAAACTGCCCAAGAACACTCAGTAGGTCAGATGAGATTCTCGCCCAGAAAACCTGGTTGCAGACTTCATCTAACTATACTCTGAGGCCTCTCCCATAGAGAAACAAAGGAATCAGAGTTGGTAAGAATCTTATCCTGTTGTTCATTTAGCAGACACACACAAAAATAGACATGCAACACACCACACACACACACACACACACACACACACGGCCCAAAGGTGTAAAGTGAGCAACTCAATAGTGTGCAGCTAGCTAAGCAGAGAGAGAGAGAATAGGTGGATCATCCTGACACTTAGCCCACAGAGTTTCTGCACTGTTGCCCTGGCTTTTAGATCTCTTTTACTCATTTGTACCTTTAATCAACATATCCACAAGAAAGGCCTCCAGGTAAAAGACAGAAATATTTACCCTTTCTACATATTATGAGATCAATATAACCAGGACAGAAAAATAGAGGAAGATGACTGGACCACATCTACTGTCTTCAGTTAAGGCTCACCACTTTATTAATGGACTAACAAATATTTGTTTTAAAGACACATGCAAGTATAAGTTCATTGCAGCACTATTCGCAATAACAAAGACATGGAATCATCCTAATTGGCCATCAATGATAGACTGGATAAAGATAATTGGTACATATACACCATGGAATACTATGCAGCCATAAAAAAGAATGAGGTCATAGTCTTTGCAGCAACATGAATGGAGCTGCTGTTATCCTTAGCAAACTAATGCAAGAACAGAAAACCAAAAATCACATTCTCATTTGTAAGTGGAAACTAAATGATGAGAACACATGGACACATAGGGAAAAACAACACACACTGGGGCTTTTCAGAGGGTAGAGGGTGGGAGGAGGGAGAGGAGCAGGAAACATAACCAATGAATACTTGGCTTAATACCTGGGTGATGAAATAATCTGTACAACAAACCTCCATAACAGACATTTACCTATGTCACAAACATGCACATGTACCCCTGAAATTAAAATAGAAGTTGAAAATCAAATATTTCTTAAATGCATAATATACATCAAATGTTGTATCAGATACTGGGGACACAGTTGTGAAAACAAAAAAAATAAAAGCAGTCCCTTCTATTATACAACTTTGTTCCAATAGAGAAAACAGACACTAAATAAGCAAATTAAGCAGAATAGTCTACTACCTATACATGCTGCAAAGAAAATAAATAGCAATCTGTAATAAAATGGAAAGGAAATTAAAAGTCTTTTTATAGGGAGATTCTGAGAGTCATATCAGAATCAATATTTCATCTAGCATAAGAGAGCACATTAAACATAATTACATCAAATAATCACATGGATATAGGCATTTTAAACATGTTTCTTTGTTATTTCCTTAAAGTGCCAAGTTAAATAATCATTTGTGGCATTGTTAATTATATAAAAATTTTATAAATTTATAATGTTTTTATAATTTTATAAAAATTATTTAAAATTTTTGACTGGGTGAACCTACCTAGCTTTTGGAGTCACATTGCCTAGGCTAGCAGTGAGCAAACTGCAGTAAGGAGATCCACATACAGAGCTCTCTTTTAACATGACTCATAACTTTCCTAATACACTAATGTACAAATAGCCCTTATTATTTGAAAATATGAAATAATCTACTCATAATTTTAAAATATTAAATAAATATAATTTAAATCAAATTTCTATATGATAATTTAAAAGAAAGACGTTATTCTTTATAAGTGAGGCTTTTCCAGTTTGGAATAAACATGTGTGTTTTATTTTCTTCTGTGTGAGTGTATGGTTTCTTCCAATCAGTTACAGGGCAAAATAATTGCAGCCATTATTTAAAAAATGCCATGCTATAAAACATTTGGAATTTTACAAAAATTATAAAGTTTTCATCATATCTCTTTTGTTTAACAATAAATATACATTTAAAAGTATATTTCTAATATTTCATTTTTCTTTTTGATATGATTTCTTTTTAAGTAGAAAGCACTTGCATGGATTTTTTTGGCAACTTTGAATTTGCTTATATATTGTGACTACCTTTCTTGTTTAGTAAATATATTGAGAGTAATTCTTCTAACAGCTGGTGCTTCTCTATTACTATGATGTTTCTTTTCCCTAGACTGTGTCGGTGTCTGTGTCTGTCCTCACACTGAGCTGTATCGCCTTGGATCGGTGGTATGCAATCTGCCACCCTTTGATGTTTAAGAGCACAGCAAAGAGGGCGCGTAACAGCATTGTCATCATCTGGGTTGTATCCTGCATTATAATGAGTCCACAGGCCTTCGTCATGGAGTGCAGCACCTTGCTCCCAGGCTTAGCCAATAAAACCACCCTCTTTACAATGTGTGAAGAGAACTGGGGTGGTAAGTACCATATGGTGCATATACTGGTATTTATATTACAGCAGCAAATTGAAAATTGGATTAGCATAGCCATTGTAAAGCTAGGCTTGTATATCTTATTAACATTTGTGAATACAGTTTTGCAAGAGCATCAAAACCAACTTGAATTTCAAAACAATTTCACAGAATAACTCTACCTGTCTGAATCCTTTGGAGATGTTATCTACTGTTTTCTCATTGTCATATCTTTCAGATAGGAAATGAAAGGAGATTATTCTACAATTCAGATTTGGTTATTTTAGTTTTTCTTAAACTCCTTAAAACAAAAAGCAATACGGAATACAAATCCAATTATGTATTCTTAAATGATCTGAGTTTTATAAGATGGTGCAAACCTGTATTGTCTAAAGTGTCAGGGTCCCTAGTGGACTTTAAATATAACTGGATTTTTTTATTTTAAGACCACGTCCTGGTTCATATGGTTCTGAGAATATGACCAGAGTCAGTATGTGGTTCTCTAAGTCAAATTATCCAAATTTGTTTTCTCTATTCATAATACATTGAATTGGTGAGTTTTGTTACTAGGATAATTATTATCCAATTTAAGAATTACGGGCGTCAGGCATGGTGGCTCATACCTACAATCCCTGCACTTTGGGAGGCTGAGGCAGGTGGATCACAAGGTCAGGAGTTCAAGACCAGCCTGGCCAACATGGTGAAACCCCATCTCTACTAAAAATACAAAAATTAGCTGGGCATGGTGGCACCTGCCTGTAATCCCAGCTACTCTGGAGGCTAAGGCAGGAAAATTGCTTGAATCGGGACCAGGGAGGCAGAGGTTGCAGTGAGCCGAGATCACACTGCCGAGATCACACTTGGGCTACAGAGCAAAACTCATCTCAAAAAACGAAAACAATTATAGTAAATATGAATCAATCTGATTTCTCATCTGACGTGTATGATGTGAAATTTATACAATCAGGTTTAAAGGCTTTATGTTTCTTTCGTTCAAAATTCTTAGAATCAGTCTAAGATTTTTGTGTAACAATGAGAATACTTCTATCAATACCTGATGCTAGCACAAATCTGGGCACAGGAAAGAATGACAGAAAATAAAATAACCCTGCGTTTTAGCATAGCATGCACTAATTTCAATATATCACATGAAATCTGAAAAAAACAATCTGACCTCTTCTGTGTAAGTATACTAAAATGGCTCATATTTAGGGAATTTTTACATTAGAAAATAATTTGTTTATTAGAAAGATGTATCAAAACAAGCAGTGCACACCAGAAATTAATTATGGGTAATATTCTTAAATATTATAATCTTTGAATTTCTATTACTTCCTACCTTGGTGTTTGTACTAGAACATCAAAAGGGAAAAAGTCAATCACTGATGAATTAGACATACTACAGCGAGATAATATTTAAGAGAGGCTAGGATTATTTTACACACTGTCATAAGACCTATGATAACTAATATTTTACAGTTTGTTTTATCTATCACCACAAATATCAAATCTCCGTCTTTTATTAAAATTTACTTTTTTTTTTTTAACATTGCATTTTTTTTTTTTTTTTGCTATTTTTTCCTCTGGATCATGTTCAGTTTTTCCCAGTTAATAGTGCCAAAAAAACAAAATAAATAAAAATTTCCAATATGGAAGGAATATTAATTAAGTGTCCTATATACCATTTATTAATGCTTAAACAACACCTTGAGAACTTAGTATATGTCAGGCATTGTGCCCACCTAGAGAGAAACAGACTCTGCTTAAGGGAGCACACTCTATATAGTAAGGCTTAAAAAATACACACATTTTTATAGAATAATCAGAATTTTTGCATCGTTAGATACGAAGTGCTGGGAACAGAAATGAGAGACCAAACTCAGCTTTGTCCATTTGAACAAAAGCTTACAGAGGAGCTGCTAACATTTCAGCAAAACATTAAAGATAAGATGGAATTCCCCAGGCTGGAAGAGGGAAAAGGATGTCCAGAAAGCAAGAACACCCACATCATGGGTGCTACATTAAGAAGAAGAAAGAGAGTCAGAACTTGTAGTTTCTGGAACATAGGGGCAGGTAGTCTTAAATAATTGAGTTTGGAAAGAGGATGGGTTGGGGACTGACGGTGGCATGTCTCTTACACAATTCTTTTACATTGACTTATATTTAGAAAGCCTAAAAAGGTCTTTCTCAGAATCTTGTTTTAAATTCAACAGTAAATTTAGTCCCAGAGAGATTATATTATTTTTTCAAGATTATGAAGCAAATATGTACATTTAAATCTAAAGCTTCCAACTCTTAAGTTGGAATTCTTTAAGTTATAGAGATTGCAATGAGATAAATATACAAATATTTTTCAGTATATGTCAGCAGTATTTTCTCTAAAGTATTCTGGCAATTAGTTTCTGCTTTTATAAACTTTTCTGTTTTAATGTTGCCCTGAATAATCAAGTAATGGTAACCTCCATTAACAAAAAGATTGCAATGCCATGGAATCCTGTTCAGTTATTATGATTAAGGAAATAGAAGTATGATTTTTAAATTACCTCAGAGTAATAAACATAAATACTTAACACTCATTTCTACACTTGTATTTTATTACCGAACTCTAGCAAGGACATTTTCATTAAAAAAGAAAACAATTGATGAATATATAAAAATCTAAACCTGGCCTTCAGAAGTCATTTAAGAAAACTATTTGAAGACGATTTTATAATAGCCCATAATTAAATGTGTATAAAGGCTAAAATTAAGTATTGGATTGAATTGATTATCCACAAAATCCAACTTAATAAAAGCTATAGAATTAGTTTTTCAAATATTAAATGAAATTGCTAATAACCTGTTTTTAAGAAAAACATAAAATAATTCAAGGCACATTTTTATCTTTTTTATTAGACATTTATTATGAGGATTTTTACATAGCATGTAAAATGATTGTTCATGTAAACTATTTATAAGCCCATGTTCAAATTATAATGTTAAACCTTGGCATATACATGATTTTCACAACTTAAAAATACCATAGAAAAGTATATTTTACAGTGTCAGTTCTCTAAATTCAAACATTTTTAAAGGCCAACTGTCATTTAGCCTAATTTTAAAAACTATTGTAAAATATCTTCTATTATTTGAGATCAATTTATGATCTGTGTTTATCTTTATTCTAAGTTAAATAAAAAATGTAGTTATAAAATAGAGAGTAATATCACAAATATCCTATATTATATTACATAATATAGGATATTAATAAAATAACCAATATTACAGTAGAAAAAAATCAGAAAACAATTTGGTCAGTTAATACATATCTATCAAATAACTTCTGGAAAAGTTCTGTAAATGCTATTTTACATATGGTGCAAAATAATTGAGAACTCTATCTAACTAAAACATTTACCATAAATATGTAATTATGTGTGGATAAATGATTTCTAAAACTAATTATATTCATTATTGCCTGTTACTTCTTCATAAAAAGGACCATAAGCCATAATTTCTGGCAGACACACACAACTCTCAAGAATTTAAAAAGAATCTTAATACTTAATAATTTTTAAAATATACATTTGTATGTTCACTGTTTGCCTCAGTCATATCATTTCATACTTGCACAATTTTAAAATTGTTCCAGAATTAACCTGCAATTTTTTTATTACTTGGTTTGTAAATTCATAGTTCTACAGAAAAGATCCTATAGAAAGAAACTCTTGGCCAGGATGGGTGGCTTACGCCTGTAATCACAGCACTTACGGAGGACTAGGCAGGCAGATCACCTGAGATCAGGAGTTCAAGACCAGTCTGACCAACATGGTGAAACCTTGTCTCTACTAAAAATACAAAAATTAGCCGGGTGTGTTGGTATGCACCTGTAGTCCCTGCTACTTGGGAAAGGGAGACAGGAGAATTGCTTGAATCCGAGAGACAGAGGTTGCATTGAGCCGAGATCATGTCGCTGTACTCCAGCCTGGGTGACAGAGCGAGACTCCGTCTCAAAAATACATATATACATATAAACCAAAAACTCGTTTAATACCCTCAAAGTTATAATTGCTTCACTATTCATTATCCAGTGTTTAATTAGTATGTACTATGTACTATTAGTCAAAAGTTGTTCTGGTCACTGGAGATTGGTAATATCTCTTTTTTTGAATCTTAATGACAAATTGTTCTTTGGTGGGCTAAAAAAATTGGAGCCCCTTTTTTAGTCATAGTAATTATGGCATCTGGCCTATTTAGGTTTGAAAGCATATAAATATGTATATAGGTGTATTAGTGGGAACATTTATTAAACACATTTATTAGAGGAGAAATAGTAAAATATATTAAAGATTCAGGTAAACTTAATGAACCCCTAAACTTTAAAAAGACAGTCCAAATTGAATATTGGGAAATTATATTTAATTTACTTGTTCATTCAATTATTGACAAGTGTACCATGAAAGAGGAATGTTTGTAGTTTTTAGATAATTAAGATAACATGTTGGTTGAATAATGGACCCTAACTCATCTGAGAGAAATTAAGTTTTGCCTGTCAAATACGTGATACGACTCTTTAATCTCTGATTTCAAAGACTAAAGATCCACATTTGTTCTTTATTAGTTAGTTTCATATATATAAAATATTTATTTAGATTGTGCCTATTCATCAGTTGAGTAAAAACAGTAATTTTTAGTGGTTATCAACATTAAAAATACTGTTTTTTTATATTAAAGTAATGCTTTTGTGCAACAAATTTTGTGTAGCTATATTCTAGGTCATACACAAATGTCTTCAATACATTGAAGACATTGCTTATCAAGTGCAGAAAGACTTCAAAGATATTTTCATCACACATAACTTAAAATTTCAGTGGCATTTCTGAGTTTTTAATCATCTTAGACTCTAAGTGTGAAATGAGGAATTTAGGACTGTCATTTTTCCCCAATTATCTATTATAATCTCCTTATTAAAACAATCTATCATACCCTGGAATGATAATTTTGCTTGATCAACTTTTTTCCATATCAGTGTTCATTATCATAATATGCATTCAGAAATTCAATTATATTTTTTTCTAATTATTCATAAATATACCAAATACATAAGGAGCGTTTGCTACCATCTATTCAAAATGCCTGTTATCGCAGTGATGTTGTCCATAGCTGCAGTTGAAAAAATGTTGACTATCAAATCTAGTTTCCTCTAAGCAGACATCAGGGCTTCACATGCATGTAAGTTTCAAAGTCATATAGATTTTTTAATGCTGAAAGCTCATGTGATACTTCTTCAAAACAAATAAAAGTTCAAAGCCTGTGAGTTGCCTGAAAGTGCTGAGGTCACTTTCAGATTCCTTTGAAATTGGCCCACCAAATTCTGTGTAGGCTGTGGCACTTCAAAGGGAAAGACTGTTTGTTATTCCTCCAGTCAGAATGCTTGAATTTTATTGCTTTTTATGTAACTGGCCTGTTTTACAGGATCAACTTGAAAGAAAGTTAGAAACTGATGAGGTAGGTGAATGCTACCTGGGCAAGAAAGAAGCTAAAAATGACACTTCAAATTGGTCTCTTAGACCTAGGAGCTAAAAATACAAAAATTAGCCGGGCATGGTGGTGTGCACCTGTAGTCCCAGCTGCTGTCCCTACTGAAGATTGCAGGGCAGAAAGACATCCAAACCAAGAGAATATGGGTTTAGAAGGATGAATACTGGTGGCTCATGCCTGTATTCCAAGCACTTTGGGAGCTGAGGCGGGTAGATCACGAAATTAGGAGTTCAAGACCAGCTTGACTAGCATAATATGTTGTTTAATGTTATAAAACCTTAAAATTATCATTTTATTAAAGGTACATTTATGTATTTTTAATAAAAGCACACACACCACAGACATACTATGCTTAAAGAGTAATTTTGTATATGTTCCAATAAGTGCACAAAAAGAATCATTGTCAAATTTCTATTGTATTTAGTTTTCAAAAATTTTTTACATCTGTATTTGGAGATACAACTGGGAGTAGTCTCCCATTCCTCAGGGAACTTACATTCTAATGAGGAAGAATCAATTGTTTATATTTTCTTCCCATTTTAATGAAAGCATTAGTTATTAGGTTTTCATTGAGTCAGGTCCATTTTGTATATGAAAGTTTGCAACAATCCAAATTAATTTTGTTAATAAGACAGATGTAATCAAGTCAAATAAAAGGCCTTTTAATAACTGAACACTTGACTTTTGATAGCAGAAATTAACAAATAGCTAATTGTTATTTCTCTGAGTACATTCAGTGAAATTAAGACTTCACATTTGGTACACTTAGTGCAGGTGTATATACTTTTACTCAGAATATACACATATACTGAGTAAAGGTAAGTTGTTAAATATTATGATTTTTTTTCTCCTTTGCATATATACTATGACAATGAAATCATATAAGAGGTAAATATGTACTTTGAAGAAAAGCATTGATGTATATCTTTTTTAAAAGTCCATCAGTTGTAATGTAAGATTTTGTTGTTTTGACTTTCATCCCAGGTGAAATTTATCCCAAGATGTACCATGTCTGTTTTTTTCTGGTGACATACATGGCACCACTGTGTCTTATGGTGTTGGCTTATCTGCAAATATTTCGTAAACTCTGGTGTCGACAGGTATGTAATTTCAAATAATTTGCCTGTGTTATTCCTCCACACATAATTTGTAATTTGTTATTCCTTCCAAATAATTCACCTGTGTTTTTTAGGATGTACTTATAAACAAAATTTAAGAATGCACTGAACCAACATAACATGTTCAGGAAAGTATTACATTGTGTGTTCTAAAATAATGAGAACCTAAACATAGAAATATGTCTGAGCATTTTTAGATTAATATTTAGGAAATGTATTTTATAATCTGATTGGTACTTTACATTTTAAACAAAATTTAACGTCTGTGATTAATTGACTCTTGTCTAGGAATAACATTGATTTTGCTTTCTGTAAGAAATAGCAAATAAAAATTCCTTTAGAGTTTTTTGAGACTATAAGTCTAAGAGATTATATTTTTAATCGGATTTATTTAATACATTTGAACATATGGGTTAAATCTCCAACTTGAAAGATTTTATTTTTTAGAAGATTATAGGACTCAGGCAGAATGTCTAATTTTAAAACTGTATACAATGCTGATTTGAGGTTACTATACTTTGTTAGATGATTCTGTCTGCTCTGTCAGTGAAGGTTTGTATTCTTTCACTTAGTTATTCATTCCTCAAATATATATCATGAACTTTTGACACACATGTCTCATGAAAAAGCTAAAAATTCTACTTTTTGCCATTGAGTAATTCATAGTCTAGAGAAAGGGCATAGTCAGATGCAGGGGGAAAATTACTTTAAATATAAGCACAGAGAATCAGAGCAAGATGTCCTAAAAGGGTATCTCATCCAGGCAAAGTAACATTTAAGTTAAACCTTGATGATTAGAAGGAAATCACCAACAAACACATTTAGTGGTTTGTAAGATAGAGACAAAGGATATGGCTCAGTCTCTCAAGTTTTGTAAAATGTATCCAAAAATGCCACAGTTCTTTAGATCTATTTCTCTCCTTCTCTAAACTTACAGCCAATAATTAGTTTATTTTTTTATTTTTTTATTTTAATTTTTTATTGGATTTTAGGTTTTGGGGTACATGAGCAGAGCATGCAAGACAGTTGCGTAGGTACACACATGGCAGTGTGCTTTGCTTTTCTTCTCCCCTTCACCCACATTTGGCATTTCTCCCCAGGCTATCCCTCCCCACCTCCCCCTCCCACTGGCCCTCCCCTTTTCCCCCCAATAGACCCCAGTGTTTAGTACTCCCCTTTCTGTGTCCATGTGTTCTCATTTTTCATCACCCACCTATGAGTGAGAATATGCGGTGTTTCATTTTCTGTTCTTGTGTCAGTTTGCTGAGGATGATGTTCTCCAGATTCATCCATGTCCCTACAAATGACACAAACTCATCATTTCTGATTGCTGCATAATATTCCATGGTATATATGTGCCACATTTTTCCAATCCAGTCTATTATCAATGGGCATTTGGGTTGATTCCAGGTCTTTGCTATTGTAAACAGTGCTGCAATGAACATTCGTGTACATGTGTCCTTATAGTAGAACGACTTATAGTCTTTTGGATATATACCCAGTAATGGGATTGCTGGGTCAAATGGAATTTCAATTTCTAAGGCCTTGAGGAATCGCCACACTGTCTTCCACAATGGTTGAACTAATTTACACTCCCACCAACAGTGTAGAAATGTTCCTTTTTCTCCACATCCTCTCCAGCATCTGTTGTCTCCAGATTTTTTAATGATCGCCATTCTAACTGGCGTGAGATGGTATCTCAATGTGGTTTTGATTTGCATCTCTCTGATGACCAGTGACGATGAGCATTTTTTCATATGATTGTTGGCCTCATATATGTCTTCTTTCGTAAAGTGTCTGTTCATATCCTTTGCCCACTTTTGAATGGGCTTGTTTTTTTCCTGTAAATCTGTTGGAGTTCTTTGTAAATTCTGGATATCAGCCCTTTGTCAGATGGGTAGACTGCAAAAATGTTTTCCCATTCTGTTGGTTGCTGATCCACTCTATTGACTGTTTCTTTTGCTGTGCAGAAGCTGTGGAGTTTCATTAGGTCCCATTTGTCTATTTTGGCTTTTGGTGCCAATGCTTTTGGTGTTTTGTTCATGAATTCCTTGCCTACTCCTATGTCCTGGATAGTTTTGCCTAGATTTCCTTCTAGGGTTTTTATCTTGCCAAGTCTTATGTTTAAGTCTTTAATCCATCTGGAGTTAATTTTGGTGTAAGGTGTCAGGAAGGGGTTCAGTTTCTGCTTTCTGCACATGGCTAGCCAGTTTTCCCAACACCATTTGTTAAACATGGAATCCTTTCCCCATTGCTTGTTTTTGTCAGATTTATCAAAGATTGTATAGTTGTATGTATGTTGTGTTGCCTCTGGTGCCTCTGTTTTGTTCCATTGGTCTATATCTCTGTTTTGGTACCAGTACCATGCTGTTTTGATTACTGTAGCCTTGTAGTATAGTTTGAAATCCGGTAGTGTGATGCCCCCCGCTGTGTTCTTTTTGCTTAGAATTGACTTGGCTATGCGGGCTCTCTTTTGGTTCCATATGAAGTTCATGGTGGTTTTTTCCAGTTCTGTGAAGAAAGACAATGGTAGCTTAATGGGGATAGCCTTGATTCTGTAAATTACTTTGGGCAGTATAGCCATTTTCACAATATTAATTCTTCCTAACCATGAACATGGAATGTTTCTCCATCTGTTTGTGTCCTCTCTGATTTCGTTGAGCAGTGGTTTGTAGTTCTCCTTGAAGAGGTCTCTTACGTTCTTTATGAGTTGTATTCCAAGGTATTTTATTCTTTTTGTAGCAATTGAGAATGGCAGTTTGTTCTTGATTTGGCTTTCTTTAAGTCTGTTATTGGTGTAGACGAATGCTTGTGATTTTTACACCTTGATTTTATATCCTGAGACTTTGTTGAAGTTGCTTATCAGTTTCAGGAGTTTTTGGGCTGAGGCGATGGGGTCTTCTAGGTATACTATCATGTCGTCTGCAAATAGAGACAATTTGGCTTCCTCCTTTCCTATTTGAATACCCTTTATTTCTTTTTCTTGCCGGATTGCTCTGGCTAGAACTTCCAGTACTATATTGAATAGGAGTGGTGAAAGAGGGCATCCTTGTCTAGTGCCAGATTTCAAAGGGAATGCTTCCAGTTTTTGTCCATTCAGTATGATATTGGCTGTTGGTTTGTCATAAATAGCTTTTATTACTTTGAGATACGTTCCATCGATACCGAATTTATTGAGGGTTTTTAGCATAAAGGGCTGTTGATTTTCTCTGCGTCAATTGAGATAATCATGTGGTTTTTGTTTTTGGTTCTGTTTATGTGGTGAATTATGTTGATAGACTTGCGTATGTTGAACCAGCCTTGCATCCCCGGGATGAATCCTACTTGATCATGATGAATAAGTTTTTTGATTTGCTGTTGCAATCGGCTTGCCAATATTTTATTAAAGATTTTTGCATCTATGTTCATCATGGATATTGGCCTGAAGTTTTCTTTTCTTGTTGGGTCTCTGCCGGGTTTTGGTATCAGAATGATGTTGGTCTCATAAAATGATTTTGGAAGGACTCCCTCTTTTTGGATTGTTTGAAATAGTTTTAGAAGGAATGGTACCAGCTCCTCCTTGTGTGTCTGGTAGAATTCGGCTGTGAACCCGTCTGGACCTCAGCTTTTTTTGTGTGGTAGGCTCTTAATTGCTGCCTCAACTTCAGACCTTGTTATTGGTCTATTCATAGTTTCAGCTTCCTCCTGGTTTAGGCTTGAGAGGACACAGGAGTCCAGGAATTTATCCATTTCTTCCAGGTTTACTAGTTTATGCGCATAGAGTTGTTTGTAATATTCTCTGATGATGGTTTGAATTTCTGTGGAACCTGTGGTGATTTCCCCTTTATCATTTTTTATTGCATCTATTTGGTTGTTCTCTCTTTTATTTTTAATCAATCTGGCTAGTGGTCTGTCTATTTTGTTGATCTTTTCAAAAAACCAGCTCTTGGATTTATTGATTTTTTGAAGGGTTTTTCGTGTCTCAACCTCCTTCAGCTCAGCTCTGATCTTAGTTATTTCTTGTCTTCTGCTGGGTTTTGAGTTTTTTTGATCTTGCTCCTCTAGCTCTTTCAATTTTGACAGTAGGGTGTCAATTTTGGATCTCTCCATTCTCCTCATATGGGCACTTATTGCTATATACTTTCCTCTAGAGACTGCTTTAAATGTGTCCCAGAGGTTCTGGCACGTTGTGTCTTCGTTCTCATTGGTTTCGAAGAACTTCTTTATTTCTGCCTTCATTTCATTGTTTACCCAGTCAACATTCAAGAGCCAGTTGTTCAGTTTCCATGAAGCTGTGCGGTTCTGGGTCGGTTTCTGAATACTGAGTTCTAACTTGATTGCACTATGGTCTGAGAGGCTGTTTGTTATGATTTCAGTTGTTTTGCATTTGTTGAGCAGTGCTTTACTTCCAATTATGTGGTCAATTTTAGAGTAGGTGTGATGTGGTGCTGAGAAGAATGTGTATTCTGTGGATTTGGGGTGGAGAGTTCTGTAAATGTCTATCAGGTTTGCTTGCTCCAGGTCTGAGTTCAAGCCCTGGATATCCTTGTTGATTTTCTGTCTGGTTGATCTGTCTAGTATTGACAGTGGAGTGTTAAAGTCTCCCACTATTATTGTGTGGGAGTCTAAGTCCTTTTGTAAGTCATTAAGAACTTGCCTTATGTATCTGGGTGCTCCTGCATTGGGTCCATATATGTTTAGGATCATTAGCTCTTCTTGTTGTATCGATCCTTTTACCATTATGTAATGGCCTTCTTTGTCTCTTTTGATCTTTGTTGCTTTAAAGTCTATTTTATCAGAGATGAGAATTGCAACTCCTGCTTTTTTTTGCTTTCTGTTTGCTTGGTAAATCTTCCTCCATCCCTTTATTTTGAGCCTTTGTGTATCCTTGCATGTGAGATGGGTTTCCTGGATACAGCACATTGATGGGTTTTGGATTTTTATCCAATTTGCCAGTCTGTGTCTTTTGATTGGTGCATTTAGTCCATTTACATTTAGGGTTAATATTGTTATGTGTGAATCTGATACTGCCATTTTGATGCTAAGTGGCTGTTTTGCCTGTTAGTTGTTGTAGATTCTTCATTATGTTGATGCTCTTTAGCATTCAGTGTGATTTTGGAATGGCTGGTACTGGTTGATCCTTTCTATGTGTAGTGCCTCTTTTAGGAGCTCTTGTAAAGCAGGCCTGGTGGTGACAAAATCTCTGAGTACTTGCTTGTTTGCAAAGGATTTTATTTTTCCTTCACTTCTGAAGCTCAGTTTGGCTGGATATGAAATTCTGGGTTGAAAGTTCTTTTCTTTAAGAATGTTGAATATTGGCCCCCACTCTCTTCTGGCTTGTAGTGTTTCTGCCGAGAGATCTGCTGTGAGTTGATGGGCTTCCCTTTGTGGGTGACCCGACCTTTCTCTCTGGCTGCCCTTAGTATTCTCTCCTTTATTTCAACCCTGTTGAATCTAATGATTATGTGCCTTGGGGTTGCTCTTCTTGCGGAATATCTTTGTGGTGTTCTCTGTATTTCCTGCAATTGAGTGTTGGCCTGTCTTGCTAGGTGGGGGAAGTTTTCCTGGATGATGTCCTGAAGAGTATTTTCCAGCTTGGATTCATTCTCTTCGTCCCCTTCTGGTACACCTATCAAACGTAGGTTAGGTCTTTTCACATAGTCCCACATTTCTTGGAGACTTTGTTCATTCCTTTTTGTGCTTTTTTCTCTAATCTTGGTTTCTCATTTTATTTCATTGAGTTGGTCTTCGACTTCAGATATTCTTTCTTCTCCTTGGTCGATTCGGCTATTGAAACTTGTACATGCTTCGCGAAGTTCTCGTATTGTGTTTTTCAGCTCCTTTAATTCATTCATATTCCTCTCTAAGTTATCTATTCTTGTTATCATTTCCTTGAATCTTTTTTCAAATCTTTTCTCAAGGTTCTTAGTTTCTTTGCATTGATTTAATACATGCTCTTTTAGCTCACAAAAGTTTCTCATTATCCATCTTCTGAAGTCTAATTCCATCATTTCGTCACAGTCATTCTCCGTCCAGCTTTGCTCCCTTGTTGGGGAGGAGTTTTGGTCCTTTCTAGGAGGCGAGGTGTTCTGGATTCGGGTGTTTTCCTCCTTTTTTCGCTGGTTTCTTCCCATCTTTGTGGATTTGTCCGCTGGTCGTCTGCGTAGTTGCTGACTTTTCGATTGGGTCTCTGAGTGGACACCCAGAATGTTGATGATGAAGTATTTCTGTTGCTTGGTTTTCCTTCTACCAGTCTAGCCCCTTCACTGAATGACTGCTGAGGTTCGCTCCAGACCCTGCTTGTCTGGGGTGCACCTCTAGCTGCTGTGGCACAGCGAGGGATGGTACCAGTTTCTTTTTCTGCTCTCTTTGTCCCAGGATGATGCCTGCCTAATGTCAGTCTTTTGGATATAGAGGGGTCAGGGAGCTGCTTGAGGAGACAGTTTGTACTTTATAGGGGCTTAATTGCTGAGCTGTGAGCTCTGTTGTTCATTCAGGGCTGTTAGACTGCTATGTTTGATTCTGCTGCAACAGAGCTCATTAAAAAAACCCTTTTTTTTTCTCAAATGCTCTGTGTTGAGGGGTTTGGGCTTTATTTTTGGATGTCTGTTGAGGTCCTGCCCAGCTAGGATGCAGACTAGCCACTGTTTGCCTGCCGAGGCTCCGCCCTGCTGTTGTGAGGCTCGCCCTGGCTCCGCTGTTCTGCTGTGTTCTCCGCCATGCCCTGCGGTGGAGTCTTTCTGTTGTAGCGGGTTGCCTCGGCAACGGCAGGCTGCGTCAGCAGTGGGCGTGTATCTCAGTAGGGATGGTTTGCCTCGGTAATGGTGGACGCCCCTCCCCCACAGAGCGTCTCGGGCCGTCTGCACGGGGCTTGTTTGAAATCGCGGTTTTGTTCGTCCCACTAGGCCACCCCTAACGCTCTGTCCCTGCAATCCCCTGGGCTGGCCCACTGTCCAAGTCTAGCTCAGTCTCAAGTCCAGCCCTCTCACGTCTCTGGTTGCCGGTTCAACAGGGCACCCGTACAAGCGAGCCCTGTGGGGAGCGCTGGGCAGGGCCGGCCGCCGCCACCCCAGCTGCTGGCTTCGCCAGGCGGAGGTTCTGCCTGGCTCCCGCGTCTCCTCTTTACTTGGGAATTTCCCCGTTCCGTGGGCAACAAAGATCAGTCTAGAAATGCAGCTCAGACTCACCTCTCCGCAGACACAATGAGAGCTCCAATCCTGGGTTGTTCTCACAGCGCCATCTTGAGCCCTTTAATCAGGCTTGTGGAAAGCTGTCCCATTAGTCTGTTTTCTCTGACTCGTTTTATTCAACTGAAAAGATTTACTGAAGTCATCTTAATTCATTAAAAAGATTTCACAAACACTTTATTTGGTCTTGGAGGATGTGTGTTTGTTTTTTTAATCAACCCTTATTATTCAAAGCACTTTTGAAGATCATCTTTCACTGATTGGATATGAGCAACACTCATATTTTTCAACACAATGTGGCTTATAATTTCAAAATTTCCTCTTTTCTTCTACTTTTACAAAAAAAGTCATTTTTTATGACCTTATCAGTGCAACCAGTAGCAACATTTATTAACATTTTGTTTCCCATCATTTTTTTTTACTATAGAAACAAATGTGGACCACTATAAAACATGAGTGGTGATTTTCTAGATGTTGATGACAGTTTTCTCAGCACTGTCCACCTGCCTATGAAGCCAGTGCTTATATTTTAGGGTGGTTGTTAATGCAGTTTCCTGCTTTTTAGTACCTATACCTATTATTATATCTGTCAAATTTTGTTATATTATTCTTCTATTAAAAAGTGTGGTTTACGACAACAGTTCTGTTTCATTCATATTACAGGTCAGTGGGGAAGGGTGGCTGGGGCACTGGGCTCCATGTGTTTTCTCATTTCAGAACCTAACCTAAAGAAATGGCACTTCCTGGGACATGCCATTCTGAGACTGAGAGAAAAAGAAAATTGGAAGAAAAGTGTAGTTTCTCTTAGTGTCTTTTATGAACCAGCAGGTGTTACATCTCATTTTTTGTTGGCTAAAACAAGTCACATGATTGATCCTGACCATGAATTGGGGAATCATTCTTTGACAGAAAGACACTGCAGGTCACAGGGCAATGGGGAGTTTCCTACAAGCTGGGGATTAATAATCTGGAATGATACACCATATAGAAGTCAAAAACACAAGGGCCAGACTGCATGAATTTAAATCCTGACTCCACCGCTTAGTAGTTACATAAATTTTATAAATGACTTAAATTTCTGTGACTCCCTTTATTCACTTTAAAATGGGGTTGTATAGGATCTTCCTCATAGGTTTGTTAACATGCATTCAGGTGTGTCCAAGCGAGGGAACACAATTGTGGGTTCTTAGTTTCTGTTTCTCGTTGGTCCAGTAAAGCCCTTTCCTCAACCCTCTTTTTGCTTATTGCCAGAGACAGAAACTAAAAACCATGGCTTCAGGCTGCTAACAGCCTGAAACAAAACAAAACAGAACTACAACAACAAAATAAGGTGGGTTGGACAAGTTTGCTTAGATGAATTGATTCAAGTGCCTAAAATATAGAAAGTGCTCATTAAACAAAATATTTTAATGGATGTTGCTTAATAATGGCCTTTCAACTAATTGTACTTATGTTTCTAAAATAACATGCATGTGTTGAATTGGTGTATGTGACTTTTTTAAAAAATGCATTTTGAAATACCAGTATAGTGCTTCTTATTTGTCTGTCTTCTCTACTCTACTAATATAAAGATAGTCTCACTGTCTTCTTTGTATCCCTAGAAATAGCACCTGCTAAGAACACATTAGTAGCTTTTTTCATAAGAAAAAAGTGAGTAGAATAAGAGAAAGTGTTGGGAAAGTTTCAACAAAAGGGGTCGAAGAGAATCTATTGACCAGTTACTCAGATAAAAGTTTGTAGAAATAGATTTGAATTAGAAAAATTTCCTGAAGGGAAAAAAGCATTTAATGAACATGTAAGAGAAAAGATATTTTAGATTTGGATGGAGATTTTGTTGGGGAATGTTCAGTGTTAAGATTATCCACTATTTCTTTATTTTTACTAGTTAGTGTGCATTGTATAAAATAGATGATTATAATTTCTTATTCATTTATTTACATATTGAGATACCTTTACAACTTTAAAGATTGTAATGTGCCTGTCTTGTTACCATCATATCCCTAAACTTATCGTGGTACCATCAGAGAAAGTATTTTAAAAAGTTTGTTAAATGAATAGGTGATGCCAAAATCCAAAGAATTAACTTTCCATCATTTAAGCTTAAGTTTGAAATTTCCCAAACTCTAAAATAAATTTTAAAAATAAATTGCATCACAGATTCAGAAATAATCCCTGTTCTTTTCATGAATTATCCTTATTAGTACAAGGCACCTGATTCGAAAGATTTGCAGTAAAATGCTTGGGCTGTGAAACTAAAATCATTTACAAAACAGAGTGAAATGGAAAATGCTCAGTTCAGCTGCCCTTACTTTAGCAGCCACAATAAAGTGAATTAATCCCAAATTGGTGGTTATGTAGAATTCCGCTTGAGCAACTCTCAATTTCCAACTGTATCTATAAACAAAGTTGTAAGGCATTGTGTGTGCCATAGGCTACATCAAGTAAGCCATCAAATGAAGAGCTTGTCCTATTTGCTTAGAATTATAGAGATGCATGAAATCCGTTATGTACTTTTGAATTAGTAAGTATAAGATTATTAGTGAGCAAATTGTGTGCCCTTGTCTGACTTTCTCAATAAGTCTCATTAAAAGAATTGGCTAATGCTTTGCTGTAATCAACTACTTAAATTCTCTCTCTCTCTCTCTTTTAATTATATTTTTATTTTTTGCATTTTGACTCAGAGTACTCTTGACTGTAGAGTTTCAGTCAAGAAATTCTACAGACTATTTTTTAAAACTCATTTTTTTAAAGAACTTATTCTTAGCTTGCTTGGCCCTTTCATTTTTCTTTCAATTTTTTTTCTAGTTCAGATCCTTCATATAGATCAACACTAAATCTTAATCATCATGTGAACTTGTGTTAATTTATTTCACAAATAAATTATTTATGAAGCACATACTCTGTATCTGGTATGGTGTGAGGTACTGAGGATGGACTGTAATAGATACTTTGGTCTGAAACTATAGTTCAGCTTTTCAAGGCCTTTGAAAGACCTTTCTCTTTCTGGCTTTTATCACAAAGTTTTCTGCTGCTTTTTATTCAGCACTCTTCTAAGAGAACTTAAGATAAATAATGTTTGATGATGACAAATAAGTCTAGTTTGAGAAAAAAGATAGCAAATTACAATTGTAGGGGCAGAATCAGGAAGGCGGTAGCTCCAGTCCATGGAAAAGTATTAAAGAGCACCAGTAAAGGAAACTAGACAGGTAAATACAGTAGACAGTATAAACATTTTTATCTTCTGTTATCTGATATGAAGAACAACTGCATAAAATAATAGTTATAAAAACGTGAAGATTCAGATTATAGCGTATACAGATGTAATTCAAAAAAGGAGAAGGAAATGGAGCTGTATTGGAGCAAATTAGTTTTATACAATTAAAATCACATTAGCATAATCTAAGCACATTGTTTAGATTAAGTTGCTAATTTTAATCCCCAGTGTTACCACTAAGAAAATAATTTTTTTGAAAAATGTAGAAATATAGGTAAAGAAACAAAAGAATTAAAATAGTATACAGAAAATACTCAACATCAAATAAAGCATTAGTGAAGAAATAGAGGAACACAAGAGAAGTCACAAATAGTAAAATGGCAGATAAAAATTATATTTTCTTAACAATTAAAGTAAATATAAATGAATTAGATACTTCAATCAAAGGGCATAGATTGACATAATAGATAAAAACCAACCAATAAAAAAAATCCCATGATTCAACTTTACACTGTTTAGAGACATACCTATGCAGATATACAAATAGGTTAAATGTAAAATAACAGAAGAAGATGTACTAAAACAATCACAAATAGGGAGTTAATGTGGTTAACTAAAATTAGACAAAGAATATTACTGTACATAGAGAGGGACATTTCATAATGATGATAGAGTCTATCCATCTGGAAGATATAAAAGTTGTAAACATACATTTAACAACTGAAACCCAAAATACACCAAGCAAAATCTAGTAAAATTCAGGAGACAAATAGGCAATTAGACAATTAGAGTTGAAAACGTTAATACTCACAAGCTGTAATGGATTAAAAAAAAACAGGCAGAATATTAACAGGAAAATAAAAGATTTAAACAAAACTATTAAACCACTGGACTTAACAGATATTTACAGAACACTCCATCAAAAACAGAAAAATGCATATTTATCCCAAGTGCACATAGATCTTTCTCCAGGTTATAAGAAATGTCCTAAAGCAAGCCTCAATATAGTTTAAATAATCAAAATACATTTTCCTACCATGATGGAATTATATTAGAAATTGATTATAGAAAGAAAATGTTTGAAATTTATAACCATTTGAAAATTAACCATCACACTTTTAAATAATCAATAGGTAAAAGAGGAAATCAAAAAGGAAATTAGAAAATGTTTTTGGATGAGTGAAAATGAAAACACAGCATAGATACACATATGAAATACAGCAAAACAAGTGCTCAGAGAGAAATTGATAGCTGTAAGCATCTATATTAAAACAGAAGAAAGACTGTAAATAAAAACAACCCTCCAAAAGAAACAAACAAACCAAAGGAAAAAAAAAAGCATGAGAAAAATCAAAGCCAAAGCAGATAGTAGGAGAGAAATAATAAAGATTAGACAGGGAATAAACAAGGCATAGAAAACAAAAGAAAAAATATATAATCCTGAAAGTTGGTACTTTACAAAGATCAGAGAAAATGACAAACCTTTTCCTAAGTTAATCTAGAAAAAAGAGAGAAAACAAAAATCACTAACAACAGAAATTATCTTCCCAATTTGATTTGCTTTTGCTTATCTATCACTACTGTCATTACAGAAATAAGAAGAGGATACGAGAACAGTATGAAAAAATTTATGCCAGAAAATAGCCTAGATGAAATGGACAATTTCATAGAAGAGAGAAACTACTGAACTTGACTTAAAGAGAATTAGGAAATCTGAGTAGAGATTAAATTACTAATCAGGAGACTTCCCACAGAGAGAAGCCCAAGTGGCTTCACCATTGAATTCTACTCAACATCTGAACAAGAATTAATGCCACTCCTTCACAACTTTTTCCAAAACTACTAAAAGAAAAAACACTCTCATTTCCTTCTATGAGGCTGGAGTTTGCCTGATATTAAAACCACAGACATTACAATAAAATAAAACTACAGACCAATACAGATATAAATATAGATGTGAAAGTATTCAACAAAATGCTCTCAAACCAAATTCAACAATATATAAAAAGAATTATACCCAATAAACCAACTGTGAATTAGCATGCTGTTGCAAGGTAGGTTTAACATAATGAGATGCAACGTATTAATGAAATGTAATGCAACGTATTAATGAAATAAAGCTATAAAATCACATCATCTTAGTAGTGCAGTAAAAGCACTTCAAAAAGATACAATATGTTTTCATGATAAAAATACTCAACCATCTGGGAATAAAGGGGACTTCCTCAATTTGACAAAGATCATCTATGAAAACTTGATAGCTGACATCATACTTAGTGATGAAAGACTGAATATTTCCTTACTAAAGTCAAGAACAAGACAAGTATGTCTGCTATAACCATTTTCATTCAATATTGAATGGAACTGATTCTCTGCAGGGCAAACAGGCAAGAGATAATATTAATAGTAATAAAAAGTAAAAGTCATCAAGATTGCAAAATAAGAGGTAAACTATTTCTACATGTAGGTTAGGTGATATTTTATATAGAAAATCCTAAAGATTTTGCAAAAAAAAAATGTTAGAACAAATAAAAAGTTCAGCTAGTTTTCAGGATGCAATATTAATATACAAAAATCCGTTTTATTTTTATACATGAGCAAAGAAAAATTCAAAATGAAATTAACAAAAATTAATTTAAATAGCAATAAAATTAATTAAATACCTAGAAATAAATTTAAGAAAACAAGTTTAATAAGAGACTTTGGCCAGGCTTGGTGAATCATGCCTGTAATTTCAGCACTTTGAGAGACTGAGGTAGGAGGATCACATGAGGCCAGAAGATCAAGACCAGTATGGTCAACGTTGCAAAACCATGTCTCTACTAAAAATACAAAAGTGAACCATGCATGGTGGTGCAGTGCATGACTATAATCTCAACTATTCAGGAATCTCAGTCATGAGAATCACTGGAACCCAAGAGGTGGAGGCTGTAGTGAGCAAAGATTGTACCACTACCCTCCAGCATGGATGGCAGAGTAAGACTCTTGTCTTAAAAAAAAGGGGGGGCTTTAACAGAAACATGTATATTTAGGGAATGTCCAGAAATTATAGAAATGTGGATTCTATGTAGCAGTTATAATCCCTTATAAAGAAAATTATGAATTCACTCTATTGCTGAGCATTCTAACATAGGCAACAAAGATCTGGGGAGAAAATTACCCTATTTTTGTATTTAAAAAGGTGCATCTATTCAATGATGTGGTTCTAGTCTCTATGTAGGCAACAAAGATAATCAAAAGGAAATAGTTCTGAATTATTAAAAATAAATATGTTGATCAAATCAATAAAATAAATAGATAATACGCTGATATTTTCAAATCCAATACATGAATATCATTTACAGTCTTAATTACTAGAAACTTCAATGAGTAGACCACAGTTATACAAGTTTCTCCAGTCATTTCAGAAGTATTTCCATTCAACCATCAAATAGTCCATATCTGTAACATCTTGTTCTACATCACCATATTCAGTTTCAGGAAGTTTACCAGTGCAATTCTTGAATCATATGTAGTACAGGTTAAGCATCTCTAAACCCAAAACCTAAGTCTAGCTGCTCTAAAATTCCAAACTTTTGAGAGCTAACATGATGCTAGAAGTGGAAAATTCTCTTTCTACCTCATGGGACAGGTCATGTCAAAGTCAGCCAAAACTTTGTTTTGTGCCCAACAATTTTAAAAATGTTTGATAAATTTGTTTTAAGACTATGAGTATTGAATGTTTATAAAACATAAGTAAGCTTTTGATTTAGACTTAAGTCCTATGTAAAAGATACCTTATGTATGTGAAAATAATAAAAAATCCAAAAAAAAAAATCTCATATCTGAAACACTTTTGGTCTCAAGAATTTCAGATAAGGTATATTCAATCTGTACACAACATGTACACCTTCAAGTACAAAATACTGAAGAAATAAAATAAAGGACTAAATAAATGAAAAGATATTCCATGTTCATGGATTAGAAGATTCAATCTTATTAAAATAGAAATAATCTCCAAATTAATCTGTGAATTCAAAGCAATTTCTATTAAAATTCCAGATGGCTTTCATGTTTTGCATACAAATTGACAAACTGGTCCTAAAATTAATGTGGAAATGCAAGGGACAGAGAATAGCCAAAATAATCTTGGAAAAGAAACACAAATTGGAAAACTTACCTCTGAATGTCAAATCTTAATAAAAAGCCAAAGTAATTAAGACAGCATGGTACTTGTATACAGCTAGTCATATAAATCAATGGAATAGAATTCATAGCCCACAAATAAACTCTCATATTTATGATCAATTGAGTATTGACAAAGGTTTTTAACACAGTTCAATGGGAAAAATCATAGTCCTCACGTGTTAAGATAACTATGTATCCAAATGCAGAAGAATGGAGTTGAACCTCACCTCATACCATATTCAAAACTTAACTCAAAATGAATCATAGACTTATATGTAAGAGCTAATCTTTTAGAAGAAAACACAAAAGCAAATCATCATGTCCTTGGCTTAAGCAGTAGGTTCTTAAATATGACACCTAAACCACAAGCAACAAATGACAACATAGATACATTAGACATTGACAGAATAAAAACTTTTGTGCTTCAAACTGCACCATTAAAAAAGTTAAAAGTCTATATAATATCTGCAAATCATATATGTGTTAAGGGATTTATACCCAGAACATATAAAGAATTCTTATGAATTAATAATTTAAAAAATAATTACAAGTAGGCAAAGATTTGAATAAACACTTCTGCAAAGAATATATTCAAATGGTCAGTAAGCACATAAGAAGATGCTTAACACCATTAGTTATTAGAGAAATGTTAATCATTATGAGACACCTATTCATACTCAATAGCATATACTTGTTTTTTTTTTTTTTTTTTTTTTTTTTAAAGGCAGTAATCATCATTGGTAAGGATGTGGAGTAATTGGAATCCTCCTACATTGCTGGTGGGAATGCAAGACGATGCAACTGCTTTGGAAAAGAGTTTGGTAGTTCCTCAAAATCTTAGAGAATTATTACATTACCCACCAATTCAATCTCTATCTATACACCCAGAGAATTGAAGACATGTTTACACACAAAGTTACACACGAATGTTCATAACAGCATAATTCATAGTAGCCAAAATGTGGAAACAATCCAAATGTTATCAGTGAATAAATGGATATACTAATTGTGCTATATGTAAGCAAAGAAATATTATTCAGCTATTAAAAGACATGAAGCACTGATGTATGCTACAAGATTGATGAATCTTGAAAACATACAAAGTGAAAGAGGCCAGGCACAAAAGGCCATATATTATATAATTCTGTTTGCATGAAATGTTGAGAATAGGCAAATACATAGAGGCAAAATAATTTGTCCTTGGCAGGAGCTGGCAGAGTAGAAAATAAGAAATGACTGCTAATTGATTTGGAGCCTCATTTGTGGGTGATGAGAATGTTCTAGATTAGACAGCAATGATGTGATGATAGTTGCACAACTCTATGAATATTCTGAAAATCATTTATTCGAACCTCTTAAAGCAGTGAGATTTATGGTATATGAATTATATCTCAATAAACCTTTTTTATTTGAAGAAAGAGCAAAAATGATGGGATATTTCAAAATTTTTTAAATGGAAGAATTCTTTCTTTTTCTTTTTTTACAATGTTCTTCTGCTGAAACCACAGGAAAGCAAAGAAAGGTTAAACACACAATTTGATATGTTAATATAATGAGAGGGTTATTTTTCCTGTATTTCTGGTTAAAGTTTTTTCTGTACTCCTATGGACTTTAAAATGGTCCATAGAAGGGCAAAAAATGAGAGTACCTGTATCAAGTCCCAGAGAGCAGAGGGAAAACCATTTTTTACAAAGAAGTCATAGACTGTGTGACAGCATAATGTTGCGAGATAACAGATCTGGAGTTGGACAAGGGGCAGGAGGCATCGTGAGAAGATCAGGTACTGCAGTTGTCATCCAAAAGGGCCATGTGCACACTGTGAAAGTGGAGATATTTATAGTGAGAATGAAGCTAAGAATTTGTTAAGGGATGAACGAAGGGACGAATAAAATAATAGTCCTCATGGTAAGAATTTAGCATGCAAATCTTAATACTAACAGAGCAGTACCGAGGTCAACAAAAAGTGTGTCAAGAAATCATGGAATTTAACTCTTCCTCGGAGTTGGAACATAGTCATGCTCATATGGTGTTGGGTGTAAGGGGCAAGAAAAATTTTTACGTTTTCCTGCTGAACAGGGAAAAGTAAGGAGGTTATTGTTTCATATGAGACAGCCAGTGCCTACCAAATATTTGTTCTACTCTATGATGATGAAGTGGATAATGGTTATAGAACACGGTAAGGGGAAAGGAGCCTTGCCTAAAAGTTTCTTAGCACTTAGCAAATGGAATAGGCATTTGCTATGTATTAAGAAAAAGCATCTTCCAAACTCTCAGACTCATCCAGCCATGAACTTCACTCTGTTCCTCTTCCTCCCAGATAAAATTCTTGACTTATTTCCATTGGTCATTTTTTTCTCACTCACCACCACCGCCACTGATTTCTCAGCCCACTTCGATCTAGCTTCAACTTTCATCACTACAGTGAAACTGCTTACACAAAGGTCACCAATGATTTTAAAGCATATGTATTTTTAAAATTTATTGCTTGGTCTTTTGCCAGCATTAAGCAATGTTACTCATGATTTAATTGCTCATATACTTTCTTCCTACGTTGACTTGAATACTTTTTGCTTTGAATACTTACCTTTCCTTCCCTGGCCAGTAAATGCCACTTTCCATGTTTTATATGAGGTGAATATCAAATATATACATCAGACTAGTCCTCTGGGATACACACAAATACACATAAACACTCATTGTACCTTCATTATAAATCTTGAAATGAGTTTTCATAAGCCATGCAACTAAAGTTTAAAAAAGAATAAATTCTTTTCTTAAATTGTTTTGGCTATTCCATTTCTTCTGCACTTTCATAAAAAATTAAAATCAGTACTTTAATTTCTACAAAAAAGACTGTTGTGGTATTGAATGTGATTAATTGCATTAAATCTATAGATCAACTGCCATATTAACAATACATGAACATAATGAATCTATTTAGGAGTTATTATCTCTTTGCAATGTTTAATCATTTTCAGTATATATTTTGCCAATATTTTATGAAATATGTACCTAAAACACATTCGTTATTGAAACTTTTAAAATTTAATTTCCCATTTATTGCTAGTATATAGAAGTGCAATTAATTTTTGTCTATTGATTTAGTGTCCCGCTTCTGGCTAAATTCTTTTATAAGTTCTAGTGGGTTTTTTGTGGATTCTTTAGGATGATCTTTGTAAGCAATAATTTCTTCTTAATAGAACCAATATGTAGGCTTATTTATTTATTTATTTATTTATCTTTCCTTCTTGTATTGGCTCAACGTCCAGTACAATATTCAGTACAAATGGTGAGAGGAGACTTGATTTTTTGAGTGGTAAGCTAACACTTCATTGCTAGAATAAATCTAATTGAGCAAGTAGTATCATCCTATTTTGATATATTGCAGGCTTTGATTTGATAACATTTTTAAGGACTTTCTATCTCTATTCATGAAGGATATTTAGTTGTTAGCTGTCTTTTGTTGTCATATCTTTAAATTATCAAAATAAATGTGGCCTCATGAAATTTGTTGAAAAATGCATTTTCTGTACATTTCATCAAAAGTCTGAATAAAAGTGGTATTAGTTATTCTTTACTGTTTGATTGAATTCATTATTGAATCTATCTGGGCCTGGAGATTCTTTTGTAGCAAGGTTTATAAGTACAGTGTCAGTTTTGGTCAACTTTGTCTTTCAAGTGCTTTGTCCGTTTCATGTACGTTGGCAAATTCGTCATTTATTCATAATATTTTTAATGTTTGTAGCATGTTTGTGCCTTCCTCATAACTTTACCCTGGTCACAAACACTTTGTAAGACAGAATAGGTTTTAAGGTGCATCATGTACATGCTATTTCTAATTCTTAACTGTGGTAATATATTTTTCAGGGTATATTTTTGTGTTAAATATGATTATAAAGTTTAGCTATAATTGTGAAATAAAAGCAGGGTGTGTGTATTTTACTTAATTCTCCTCAATGTCTGCTTAATTAAAATCTATAAGGTTTACAATACTGTAGTTTTAGGGATGTATTAAGTATTATTAATGAATAGTTTCTGGAACTCAGTAATGTCAGTTATTCCTCTTGATTTTATACTGACTTGCTCTGGATTCTCAGTGTCTCTAGACAGCATATCGATGGAGAAATTCAGGTGTCCTTAAAAAGAGTGCAGGATTCAGCATCTTCTATCTTTATTTAGGTCATCATTTTAAAAGGGCATCACTACATTTTATTTTTCCTGATTTCAGGAACCATAACTATGCTCCCCACAGCTGTTTTTTCTTTATGAGAACGGTTGTTTTCTTTGTTGTTGTTGTTCTGTTTTTGTTTTTTGAGATAGAGTTTTGCTCTTGTTGCCCAGGCTAGAGTGCAATGATGAGATCTGAGCTCTCACCGCAACCTCCTCCTCCTGGCTTCAAGCAATTCTCCTGCCTCAGTCTCCTGAGTAACTGGGATTACGGGCATGTACTACCATGCTTGATTAAATTGTATTTTTAGTAGAGATTGGGTTTCTTCATATTGGTCAGGCTGGTCTCAAATTCCCGACCTCAGGTGATCAAGAACTGTTTCTAATGGTTGCATAAGTCATCAGACACAAAATGTTGATTCTCTCCCTCAGGGGAATAGTCAGTGATATAATCATCAAAGTTTAATTTATCTCTCAGAAAACATTTAGAAAACGGTTCCAGATCATTTAGCAGACACATATCGGCTTTTCTTTATAGAAGTATTCTGGAACTTTCAAACATTCATTGCTGGAGTTGTTTTTAAAAAATTCTATTTAAAATGAAAGTCACAGAAGAGAAAATTTCTATCTCTCTCCAACCAATGGATTAAAAGATTGAGTTGAATCACTACTATGTGAAAAGGGTTGTCTACATAAGAAGACATGCAGAGCAAGAAGACAAATAATTTATCAGATATTTTCCATTCAAGGGCAGGTTTCTGTTAACATCATTTGCCTCTTCAAGAGAGAATATGGTCAAAGGAAATGCCATATTAATTTATCTGTGTGAACATCTATGTAAAATTCTGTTCTCAAATTAAAGATTATTAAACAGACTTTGATCTTGTGTAAAAAGCAACAAAATCTATCCAACATCTATTCAGAAAGACCACAAGGAGGGACACATTGTTCAGTACTGGTTTGCAGCACAGAGACAACAAGCAGAAGCTGAATAATCTCAAGAGAACGAAGGTGGCCTTATCTTGTGCTTGTTGACGTATTTTCCTCTTTAAAAAATTATGCATGCTGAATTTTATTGTTGTGTTCATTAAACCATATCAATCTTCATGAGCTCACAATTAAGAAAATATTGTATTTGGAGGGACTCCCTGCTATTATCAAATAACTTTGAAAAGAAATGGAAAAGTACAAGTTGTGTAAATATTCTTACAAATTCCAGCTATTTAAAATAATGCAAAACCACAAAAATCCTCAATGGATTTTGTGCATTAAGGGATAGACCACAAAATTTGTTTCAAACAATTTTATAACTACAAATAGTGAACAAGAGAGAATATTTGATTTTATATACATATATATATACACACACACACAACCCACACATATATATATTTATATATATATGAATATATGAACATATATATGCACATATATGTGTACATATACGTATATGTATATATATACGTGTATGTATATATATGTATATCCTATATATATGAATATATATATGTATATCCTTTCATTAAAAGGTTTGCTTTGTCTGAACTTGAGAAGCAGAAAATCTGAAAGCTATGGGTAGTTAAGTCCTATCTCTCTGTCTGGCAGCAGAGGGCAGCATTGATGCGTGAAAAAAAATCCATAAAGGTTGCTCGATGTTAGTTGCTGGGTTTTCCTTTGCTTTAAACTTTAGTATCAGAGCTGAACAAAAATTCCTAATAAGATAATATGGCTGTCATCCCTTTCATTCTCCTTTCCTAGGCTTTTATCTTTTTACAGGGAAATATCTTTTCCATTTACAGCTTTCTTTAGACAGTGACAAAATTTTGATGTTTCAACTTTTTTTCCGCCCAAACTACTATTTGGCATTCGACTGAATTAATGCCAAGCACATACTAAGCTCAGCAAATGTTCTGGAGAAGCAGAGGCTCAAAGCTCCCAGACCTCAGGCGTCTGGAAACCTTTCCTGACTGTGTTTTCTAATTACTTCCCCAAAGTGGAACTTTCCTAAGTCAAATTGCAATATGGGTCTGTCTCTTCTCCTTACAGATCCCTGGAACATCATCTGTAGTTCAGAGAAAATGGAAGCCCCTGCAGCGTGTTTCACAGTGTCGAGGGCCAGGACAGCCGACCAAGTCCCGGATAAGCGCTGTGGCCGCTGAAATAAAGCAGATCCGAGCCAGAAGGAAAACAGCCCGGATGCTGATGGTTGTGCTTTTGGTATTTGCAATTTGCTATCTACCAATTAGCATCCTCAATATGCTAAAGAGGTAAAACGTATCTGTTATTTGAAAATGAAATAGCCTGCCATTTCTTGGTTCTTAATTAACTTTTTTTTTTAATACGAGCCAGAGAAAAATCTAAACTTTCTGCCTAGATACCTTGCCAGGCCAGAAGACTCAGTTATGTTGTTGCCAGTAGGTACGGCGAACAGCCTTTAAGAGTGCTCAGACATGTGCTCTTGTCCATGCGTATTCTCGGTTGCATGGCAGACACAAAACAGGTGTTTCTCCAATCTCTTCAAGGTAGTTGCTAAACCTTGGATGCAGACAAAGTTCTAATGCATAGCATCTCATTTACAGCTTGTAGCTCTTTCTTGATGAGAGCAAATGGGTTTTCTAAAATTTCTTTTTCGAAAACATAGCCCCTTGTGAGAGAATTCTATCTTAAGGATAGAAAAAAGTAAGAATCTTTTGTTAGTATTTGAATTATACTTAGAAGTGCATTGGTGAGCACTTGAAAAAAAAAGCAGTCAAGACAGATGTGTATGTCGAATGTCTAAACAGAAAGAAAGAAAATTAATTTCCTGAAGTCACTGAATCACCTCAGAACAAGTATTAATAAAAATCATTTAGAGAGAGTATGTTATTTGTTACACTGCAGGCACAACTATTAAGTTTAAGAAACTGACCAATGCCATGAACAGCAGATACAGAAGCAGTGGTAAACTTCATGACCAGCCAACTTTATTGGGAATTATCAAAACCGTTGCACATAGACTGGTCCCAAGGCAATACCAATTCTGTTTATAACAGGCTTCTAACTTAAGCTAGAATTGCTCCTCTCCCTTTTCCCTGATTCGGGGTCAGTATCATATTCCCCACAGCTGGGAATTCTGGAGAGACGGAGCATTGGCTGCAGTGAGAAGAAAGGCGCTATAACCGGCTGCAAAGAGTTCGCATTCTCTTTGGCCCCTGTTTTTGATTGTTTAATGGCTTTTTCAATGAAGAAGAAATGGAAAATAAAATTTTCTTCAGTAATACTATTTCCTATAGTCCCAGCCTTAAAGGTACATAATTTTTGTGGCCTGGAGCCTTGAGATATATGCTGGCTCACCAGAAAACAGAAAGTATTTTGCCCTTCATATCTTTTCATCCTTTGCCTCTTTTTTTTTTTTCTCGCAGAAATTTAATACAAATTTATTATGGCCACTTGCTAGATAGTGTCTTCTGCTTCTAAGAACTTTATAAACATGTTATGTTACTGGATGGGTTTTCGTCTTTCTCTTTTTAACCTTCTTTCTCTTTTAGTCAGTCTAAATTCATTGAATTTACCTCTCTCTGGGTTGTGTATTCGGATTCCTGTATCTCAGAACTTGCTCCTTTTTATTTCCAAATGCTTTTTTGGTCAGTAATATTTGTCTTATTCTTCTGACTGAAATCCCTTCCTTTCCAAGAAAAACAAATAACTTTCAAAGGAGCGAGGCCATGTTAAATTTAAAATATTTCAAGTTTTGGGGCATCTTCCTCTTTTCTACAACAGAAAAACTTTTGAAAAAAAAAAAAAAACTTGAAATTGTTTTTTTTGTTACCACACAAATTTTTCTTTCAAATGTTTGTATCTTTCTTTGTCCTTGCATGTTAAATTTGATTTTTCTTTCTCCCACAAAAACCATTCCTAGCTTCTTCTCCTTAAAACTTAACTTTTTGCCAGATTAGTCAAAACTAGTTTCTTTATAGCAGTTCAGCTTTGTCCAGGATTTCAAAGATATTTTGAGGTGAAGAGTGATAACATAAAGAGTGATAACACGTGTCTTTTGTTCATATTGTTTCACTCTATATAGTATTTCTGTAAAAGGCTAGTACTCTTTAGAGCATCACCTTATATCATACGTGCATTTTTATCATGCTTTCTTATTGTAAAATACACACACACACACACACACACACACACACACACACACAAATGGGGCACACATTGCACTATCAAAGACGGAGACTTTAGCAGGAAAAATATATCATCTTTGGCCTTTAATCTTACTGAGTAGCTGTAAGTGATCTGTTGTAGGTTAGTGATTAGAATTTGATAGATGGGATATTTCTAAGTATGGATAAATTTTTTATATAGTCTTTAAGGCTAGCATAATAAAATATTTTTACGGTTTAAAATACGTGAATAATTAACACTCTTAATTTTTAAAAAATTACCAAATTTCTCCCTATTGAGAACTGTTTCTTCTCTGAGTAGTAAGGAGTCCCAGAAGGCAAGTTTCAGATAGTCCAGGATGATTGGAGTTGAAGGCATATGATACTTTGATCAATACATAAATGAAAGTAGGAAGAAGTATTTAAAGACTGTCATTTAGAAGTGATTTTCAAATGATACACATAATGGAATATTAATAAAACATAACTCAATTGTGTTTAGAAAATGAAATAAAGAAGATATAAATTCAACTTCTGTATTCTTATTCACAGGAAATACCATGTCTGCTATTTTTGGGGAGGGAGAGAACCTTCTCTGACCTGGCTTGGCTTTTGATTTATTAATTGCGCCGTGGAGGTTCTGTTCAGGCACTGAATTTATTCTAAACCAATTATGGGTTCAGAAACCAATCTGTGGTCAATGCCTGCAACAGAGGAGGACAGGGGTCAGACCAACCTCTACTAATAGCCTTGTTTGCCTTTGAATTCAATTATTTTATTAAAAGGTACTTTTCTGTTGTATTTACCTACAGAGTATTTGGGATGTTTAACCATGTCGAAGACAGAGAGACTGTGTATGCCTTGTTTACCTTTGCACACTGGCTTGTGTATGCCAATAGTGCTGCGAATCCAATTATTTATAATTTCCTCAGTGGTGAGTTTCAGCTGTTTCTTCTATAAGCGACAGTTCTAACCAAGGATGAGGAATCAATGACCACTCTTCAATTATATGAAGAGTGTATTTGCTATTCAAGATATTTTTCCCCTTACCTGATTTGTCTTGAGCATGTTCCTTTTTGAAGTAAAAATATTTGTTACTGAACTCACCAGAGAAAATAAACTAAGTGATTTTTTCCATGTAAAACTTATAAGAAACGTTATAAATAGAAGAAAAGTAAACATTCTGAGATATTGGTAACACAAAATCTTACATGACATACTTTAAACTCATGATCTGTAAAAGTATAAAATACTTTGTTCTGTTATGCTTTGCTATATTATTCCTTTTCCAAAATATGTAGCCTAACTGAGACAGAATTGAGACCTATTCACTTTTAGATATTTTGCTATATTTACATTTCTCTTGTGAGTATCATCTCTTGGATTTATCTCAATATTTCCCACTGACTACTCCTAGATAATGCATAAGTTAAGTAACATAAACTTACATATATCTGTAACTTATACAATTTATGTCTGTTTATGAAATTAAGATAATTATAAAATTCACTTGCATCACTATTGTTTTATTCACATTTTGCCTTACTGACTTTTGGAATTATGTTTTAATTAGCTACATCTTTACATTACCTTAATCTCCAACTCGTTCACTATTTCTTTGTTATTTCTATTTTCAAATATATGATAATTTTATGTGGAAGAGTAGAAATTCATTCTGTGGTGTATTTATCAAATCACATGCATCTTCCAACTTTATCTTTGGCTTTCTGATTGCCTAGGTTGAAAAAGAAAGGCAACCAATTAAGTTGCTGAGAAATAAAAAATCTAGCACAATGTCTAAAGCTCTGAACCTCACACTAAGCTGGTAAAGGCTATGAGGACGTTATAATGAGAAGTGTTTGAAGCAGAAGTCACAGGACGATGACAAAGTCAAAGGAAGAGAGGATAAGAGTGAACTAGAGGAGGCAGAATCACTGACAACGTGTTAATGTGGCTGCTATCGTGCTGGGCCCAAGAACATTCTTCTCATTTAATCACTAATAACTCCGTGGGTAACTGAGGATAAAAGAGAAGAAACGATGATTCCTAATAATGCCATTCACAGTAATAAACATGATTGATTCATTCTCATAGTTCTCCAATATTTCCCATGTAATTTGAAGACAAGGAATACCTTCTACAGTATTTTTCCCTCTTCACTTTTTGTTCTTTCTTATATAGATTATAAAACTGGTAGTTTTCTAGATATCTGAGTATACTTTTTTCTAGATATTTTATAGATTTAATTGTTTTGGTATTAGTTATTTAGAGTAAAACACAGGGATAGTTTTTGTATGGTTTTGGCTTTATATGACATGTTTCATTGTGTTTACTTATTAAATATCTCTACGTATTCTTCTACTGATGATCACTTCCATTATAGTTATGTAGATAAAACATACCAATATGTGTAAATGTATGAGGTTTGAGTATAAAAGAATGAAACAAACTCTAAGCACCATACATGAAAGTCAGCCTTATTATTTTATGGAAATACTTCATTGTTTCGAGTCTACCAAGCTTCCAATAAACTCAATTTTCTTTTTCTATTTTCCCCATATTTGCAAAATAGTACACCTCATTGTTAGTTTGGCTCAAGGGAGCAACTCAGTTGTACCCAATTCATGATTTGTCAAAGGATTTATGCATAATTTCTTTTCCTTTCATTCTCTCTGGTTTGCCAGGAAAATTTCGAGAGGAATTTAAAGCTGCGTTTTCTTGCTGTAGCCTTGGAGTTCACCATCGCCAGGAGGATCAGCTCACCAGGGCAAGAACGAGCACAGAGAGCCGGAAGTCTTTGACCACTCAGATCAGCAACTTTGATAACATATCAAAACTTTCTGAGCAAGTTGTGCTCACTAACATAAGCACACTCCCAACAGCCAATGGAGCAAGACCACTTCAACACTGGTAGAATATTTATTTATATGACAAGGATACTTGAGTAAAACTATCCTTTTTAAAATCACTGGGAACAGAAATTTTATTATCCTACTGATGTGAAGCAAAATTACTTGAGAATTCTTTCTTTTTTTTTTTTTAATCTGTTGCTTTTTGGAGATTAAAAAAAAAAGTCAGTGTAAAATTATCTCTAAACTTTTGATTGAAGTAGGTTAGAAGTTTAACCTTCAACTGAACTTATTTGAGACAATTTCACTTTTAGTTTCATGTATTAGAATGTGTGTCAATTAAATGTTTAAACATTTCTAACTCTTCTTATAATCCCTTATTATTTTAATCTCTCATATTTAAATTGGTTCCTAAAAATTGCCAAAATCTATCCAATGATTTTTTTGCTACTAAAAGAAGTAGCAATTACTAATTCTGAATTAATAATAGACATATGTTAGTTGACTTAATAGTTTTTTTTGAAAAATCACAAGACTGTTGTTATAATGTGATATCTAAGAAAATATTTATATATAAAATAGCATATTGTATTAGGTAATTCAAAAATTATCTTTCAAAACTACATACTCATTTACACAATTTTCTCAGGTTTGTAAATTGACCATTACTAAGATTTCTTGTCTCAACATATGGCCAGTAAGACTCTATTACAGTAAAAGTTTTAACATAATTTTCATCTATAAGGAAAGACTTTAACACTTAAGAATAAGCTAAATCACACCATTATGTTCTTTTAACAACAACAAAGAAATGCCATAGTCAACCTTGCTGGATCAAATTAAAAATGCACCACTGTGCTAGGTGCTAGGAAATGAGGTGGGATAGATGCAAACTTGCTTTTGAAAGAGCTGCAGTCTAATGAGGGAGACATGTGGACAGAATGCAAGGCAGCAAAAATCTGGGGGACAATTCTTGGTCATGGCAGACCAGTGAAGCTACCAAGGACAGTGGTCTTCACCAGAAAGTTTGTAACACAGTTGCACTTTTTTTTCAATTTAATTACAGTGACAGTTGATGTCAGTGGATTCCATCTGGGCCTGGGGCTGAGTACCAGGTGTTTAAAGAAGAGAGGGGCTTGCTCATAACTCACACATAAATGAATAGACTATTGTATATTTTGTAGAAAATATGAGATCTAGGAGTCAAAGCACTGAATATTCAAATTTTTTCCCTGAAAAATTCTTCAGACTTGAATATTACCTGAAAACTAAAAGTAAGATGAGTGTTTATGAAAGATTATTTTCACCTCATATTATGGTAACAGGTGTTCTGATTGTCTTGAAACAAAAGATATGGAGGACAGTATAAAAATATTTTATAGAAAATTTTTGTTATTTTCTTATTTTGTCACTACTCTCAGAGAAAAGTAATACAACCTAATTATCCACAATTTGTTTTCAAATCTTGGAATTTGGGATTCTGTTACCTTGTGCCTTTTATGACTCGAAGCAAAAACTATCTTCTTATACAAGGTTTATTGAGATCATGTTGTAAAATATCAGCACTATATCAGTGAAAGCAAAGTTTTTAACTCTCTCCTTTCTCCCCTTTGTATATTTCAGAACTTCTTTTCTTATTCATGCTGCATGAAGGGAGAGTTGTAATTTTCAGCTTGTGATGACAGCACTTTAAATAGTGTGAGGATAACTTCAAATAACATTGATAATATGCCTTAATAGCCAAGTAATAGCTCAGAGGAAGAGTAACGTCCTTAGACCCAAAAACACTTACTTAGAATTTAAGAGAGAAGGGAGAGAGATTGGGAGGAAACGGGGAGAGAAAGGAAAAGACTTACTAAGAGAGCAGTAGTTACGTAAGAGATGGGAAGTCAGAATTCCTTTGCTCTAAATCAGTGATTCTCAAAAATGTGGCTTCTATACCATCAGCATCAGCATTATCTGGGAACTTACTGGACATGCAAGTTTCTACCCTATTCCACACCTACTTAACCAGAAACATTAGGGGTGATAGTCCAGAAGCTGTGTGTAACAACCCCTATAGGTGATTCTGAAACTCTTTATGATTTGAGATTCACTTCTTTAAATGATACCACCTGACATCAGTTTATTAGCCTGTGTGAAATAAAGTCTTTTACTTGCACGGGTGTCTATCTACAACAGAAGCCACCGTCATCGCTACCGTCAATGTGGCTGGATGTCTGAAGAAAACAACTAAGTATCAGTGTTGATTCTCACTCTTGTCATCTTATTAGAAAAATGACAGTCTACAAAACAATTGCTACTGTGTTATAAGTGCAGTATGAAAGAAGACTGGTTTTAAGGCACTTGTGTGCTTTTGTCCACCTGGATGACTTGAATTTTTAAAAGTTTCAAATCCCTGTCTTATTTAAACTTACTGAAGTGTTTTGCAGAAACAGATAGTTTCTCAGAATGATCATTGCCTGGAAGGAGAAATAAAATAAAACCAGTACTTAAAAGAAACTCTGGGAATGTAGTAGACTATGTACATAGCACTCAACATGTGAATCCAGGAATCCTTCTAAAGGGTCTAGAGTTAGTATGATTACCTTAACAGGACAAATCATAAAGAACAGGTGTTCCCCAAACCTGCCAATCTTATGAAACAAAGAGGCAACTATTTACCTCATTATTTGCTAATGATACGAATGCAAAGACATCTTTTGAAAGAAATATGTTGGAACTGTTTTATGCTATACCTTGAATGTGCATCTCTCTCTCTCTCTCTCTTTTTTTTTTTGCTATATTTCAAAGATTTAAGTTGTCAATGTCATTGAGCTATTTTTATCAATAGGAATGACATAATTTTATCTAACACCAAATCCATTTTAACTTGTTATTTCTGAATTTCTACAAAACCACAAAAACCTTAATACTTGAATATTTAGTCTTGGCTAAAGATTACTCCTAGTTTGTGAGGAAATTTACTTCTAAATTTCCAAAGCGTGGAGAATGTATTGGCCATTAAACACCTGTTATAAATTACTGATGAGTTAATTGCAAGTGGCAGATACAATGACCTTGAATATCACTCCCAGTACGCATTGGTTTAATGAAGATTAAGGTAAATATGTTTATAAAATTTGTCAGGCTATGCTTAAACCTGAAATATCAGAATGGCAAAAAATCCCAAAGCTGTTTATGGACCCAAATTGTGAGGAGGGCTATTATTATTTTAATACTAATGTAATAATAGAATGCACTTAATGTAAATTGTAATAACAACTGCATTTCAAAAAAGAAGTCTTGCTAGTCATTACAATTTAGAAAGCTTTTCAGTGTCAGTTTTACAACAAATGCCTTTTCTACTTCCTACAAGTCACAACTCAAAAAAAAGTAAATTCCATAAAGTTTTAATTAATTAGTTTTCAAATTGCATGAAGCCAAAAAAAATAGGTTTTTCTAGAGACAATATATCAATGGAGAGAATATTGTAAAAATCTACTCTATTATCTTATGTACCACCTGAAATAAAGTACAAAGGCATGAAAAACACTAATTTCCCAAAGTTCAAAGAGAATTGTTTTCTATACAACTACTGCTACTAACAAGGGGTAAAAACCCCCTCCACTTGCCACGTATTTCTAGTCTCTTAAGTTTTCTTTATACTCTTTGGAGTTAAATGTCTTTTATGTTTTTCATGAAATGTATTTCTATAATTGTTGTATCCCATGTGTGTAATATTTGTCAGTTGTTTAACAATTATCTTATATCTTGAAATTCTTTATGCCTGATTGTACTGTGTCTTCATGAAGAAATTTCTTATCAAACCCGATGTGATTACACACTTACTGCTGTAAAGGATGTGCATTATGTAGTTTTTAAGTAAAAACCATATTGAGAATTCTATAATCACATTCACACTGCCCCTTCTATTGTATGAAAAATCTTGTTGTTGTTGATTAGATAAGTTGGATATTCACTCATAGTTAATGTCAAATCTTTGCAGTTAAGGATTGAATTAAGCCCTCTGGTGCAGTACCTAATGATCAAAACATTTTTTCCAATAAGTTTATATAACCATGGATAATCATGATATAAAAGGTTTCTAATGTTGTTTTTGAGAGCAGGTACTATAACAAAGAAGGTTATCACTGGTACAGAAATATTTCATAAAAGTTGTGAAAAGCAGAAACATAGAGCATTAAATTCTGGAACTTTGATCTGAGTTGAGAGATTTAGTCTACATTGACTGAGACAAAATCATGACCTCATGATTTTCAGTTTATTATCAGACTAGTAAGTCACATTTACATAATTAATTGTTTTCTGGGCCATTTTGTGTAAGGCATTTAGGATTATTTCATGTTCACTGATAAATTTTAAAATGTGCATTTTCTGCCTTTCAAATTTTATCTAAATCTGAGAAATTCCAGAATCAGATACTTAGGATATTAATTTAAAAATCAATTTTTATTCAGTACTGTTTATTCTAACTTTTATAAAAAATGAAGCCAAAGTAACCCATCAAGGTAAATACTTGACTCCTAGAAAATGTGATTTCAATAGGGGTCTCAAGCGTGAGTGAAACTTTTCCTGGTGAAATTACAAGAAAACCATGTTATTCAGTGGTAAGAATGTTTTGCTCTAAGTAATCCATTAGCACAGACTAGCTACTTGACCACTCTTCCTTCTGGAGCCAGCCCTGAAGAGTGGTCAGAGCATCTTCATTTTTACCGAGCCAATGGCCATGTGTGAGAAGATAGGTAGCAAAATTCTGGAAGCACCTATCTGGTCTTGCTCTCCTTTCACTGTTTTTTCACTCTCCACCTGGAATGCTCACCCCCAGTTCACTATCAAGCTAAATATCAGCAGACCCCCTCCACAGCCTGCCTTGCCCTGCAGAACTCCTGGTCCTTCCTTTAGCCCAACCTCATCCAGTTGCCTGGCTTGTGTTGTCTCCTGAGATGAACAAATGACAAGTAGCTAAACTGAGAACAAATGAAGCAGAGCTGACAAAAGAAGTAAAACATTTACTTTTTTATATTAAAAAAAAAAATTATATCGCCAGGCGCCAGGCTGGAGTGCAGTGTCGCGATCTCGGTTCACTGCAACCTCTGCCTCCTAGGTTCAAGCAATTCTCCTGCCTCAACTTCCAAAGTAGCTGGGACTACAGGCACGCGCCACCATGCCCAGCTAATTTTTGTATTTTTAGTGGAAACGGGGTTTCACCATGTTGAGCAGGATGGTCTCGATCTTGACTTCGCTATCTGCCCTCCTTGGCTTCCCAATGTATTTTTTAAAGAAAGCCATTCATTTTCTTCCCAAAATATTTATGTTTATAAGTGGTCTTCTGAATCTGTGTCAACTCTCTTTCCAAGCCCTAGCTAAGCTGCTTGTTTCGAGCTGGAAGGGATCCTAGTTTTGAGAATCTTATTATGTTAAGGCCATGGCAGGTTAGTGGGGAGATATGTCTGAGGAGGTACCGCTTGTCACACCTTCAGAAACAAAACAGCAATTGCATTACTTTTCAAGGCCCAGGTCCTGAGCAATAGCAAAACGATAACAATTTTTTTTTAAAAAACAGTTATTAGGTGATCAATTTCTAATTAATTTCAAAATAAGGTAATATTTTAATCACCGAGGAAGGATGGTACAAACAAAATGTTTGTGGAACTGGAAAATCCTCAACCGTGCATAGCAATATGAAGCTTACCTAACTTATAGATGAGATAATGAGAACATCTTCAGTAAAGAAGCGGTGTTCTTTTTCACAGGGGCACAGATTTAAAAGCTTTGTTTATCTGGTTTTGGTAGACTGAGTGAAAGACTTGCCTATAAAGCTGAGTCTAGATCATATAGCATGTTCATTATAAAGTGGAAAAATTGCAATTTTAGAGTATCGTCAGTACATCCAAAAAGTTTTACAGTATTTCTAAATCCAATGTCTATGTATGTCTCTCCATATGCAACACTCACTTAATCAGTCCGAATAGATTCCACAATGTAGATTAGTTTCATATCCCAACTCTTTAATGTCTCTTCTTCATTTAATTTACCCTTTGGTGTCTAGTTCTCCTCACTCTGTTACAAATATCCAAGTCCTATATTTCTGCTTTTCTAGAGAGCTTTTTCCCTTAAGAATATATTTTTCTTTTTCTTTCATTCTCTGTGTTTTTGTTTGCTTTTAACAGTCATATGGTTATGACAATTTGAGACAAGTGAAAAGGAGAGATCTGTAAGCTGCCTATCTCCTTCAAAATTTGTTGCCAGTAATCCTTAGGAACAAAGTTTCTTGATGCCAAAGATATTCTCATTAGTATTGCTGCCTGTTGTTTCATTGGTTCCCTAGAACAATGCCTGTCACATAAAAGTTATTTGATATTTATCTCTTCAATTAATGAATTAATAATAGCCACATGACAATTATTTCCCCAACTCATCATTTTGCTTCATTTTCTCACAATTGCTTCAATGTGTCTGTGGAATTATCTTTCCACTGTGAACAAAACAATATTCTGTGTCTACAAAGCACATACTTCCTTTTACTAAAATTAAACTATACTTTGAGAACGCCAAATCCTAATCTCTAACCATCTTCAAACTGGCAGGAAGTACTAGTATTTTTTTGCTCACCAAATATATGCCCAGGCATCTGCTCTCTCTTTCATGATTAAAACCTGGCATGTGTAAGAGGATTTATCATGGTAAACCTCTCTTTGTTACTGACCTTTTCAGCCTCTTGGACTCTCCTCCCCTTGCTTACACTCATTGGCACCTGGGTCAATGTGGGTAAAGCATCCAGAAATGCAGCTTAACTCTTCCTTAGTCCCTTTGATGTGACTGATTTTTATTTCTACATTTCTTCATCAAACAACTCTGTTTTGCACAGTACAGATCACATGCTGCACCGTGTCCTTATCTCCTATAACAACAGATCCTCCACTGAAATGCAGAACTCTATGTTAAGCCAATATCTGCTTCTCCATCATTTCCTCCCATCCTTTTCTTCCTACTATAACTTACCTTCTCAACCCCAAAGGGACTACTGGATTCTTTACCCTTTTATTTTATCAGTCCCATCCTGGACTTCCTTCCTTCTCTTCTCAGAAAACAGCAAGATGATCAGGTGAAATTGCACTCATGACTAGATATTATTTACTTCAAAGAAATTCTTACTATGTGTCCTGCTGAAATCCTTGACAGTTTTGATACAATGAAAGGCTGCTCTTGCAGAAGACAAGATAACTGAAAAGAAATGGTTGATATAAGGTACAAAGCCCTCATGGAGTTAGGTGGCTAGGCCAGCACAGCCAGGCACTGTTCTCCTATTCAGAATTGCTCTCCTGATACTCCAGATGAGAATTCTGCCGTGGCACTAACCACAGCACTTTATATACCCCATCTCTGCTATTATGAGCCCACATTAGTTTTTCTTCTGCTTCAGAAATTGTCCTAAAAATAATTTTATTATTCACAAATCATTCTTAAAACCATATAAATCTGCTTAATTTGATTTTTCAAACCCTCTACAACCTACACTTCTTATTGTCCAACCTTTGTTTTTAATTGGATACATTTTGAGGCAGAAGTAACTTAATCTCATTTTTAAAAATGTATTAGCTATTTATAATTTTTTAATTTATCTTCTAAAATTGTGAAGTATTCACTTTAAATGCATCTGCAGCAAGGACTTTTTACATAAATTCTATAGCTTTATTACTTCCATTGAGAACTGTTACTAGAACTTACCTCACTGTATGCTGGCATCTTGAAAAAGCAGCAGAACTATTTATCTGATTAGCAAACTAATCATATTGCATTTTTTCCTTCTCTAGGAGAAACTTTTTTCATGTGCTCAGTCATACATTTTGGTGTTTAAGAATTGATTATTTGGTTGGGTGTGGTTGCTCATGCCTGTAATCCCAACACTTTAGAAGGCCGAGGCAGGTGGATCACCTGAGGTCAGGAGTTTGAGACCAGCCTGGTCAACATGGTGAAACCCTACCTCTACTAAAAATACAATAAATAGATAAATAAACAAATAAAATAGCAGGGCATGGTGATGCATGGCTGTAATCCCAGCTACTTGAGAGGCTGAGGTTGGAGAACTGTTTGAACCTGGGAGGTGGAGGTGGCAAGTGAGCTGCGATCACACCAATGCACTCCAGCCTGGGCAACAAGCAAGACTCAGTCTCAAAAAAACAAAAGACAAACAAAAAATAACTGACTTATTTAATGCAAATATTTTTATTAGTAAATTATCTTTCTCTTCACTAAGTATGTATTCTTTCTTGCATCTATGTAGTCTACCAATTCTAAAAGCGCACTTTCTTTATGTGAAAATGTAGTCTAGGCCTTTAGAATGAATTATTACTAGGAAGTATTTATCAATCATAATTCATTTGTTTGCTCGTTTTGTTTTGAGCTGCTATAAAGAAATACCTGAAACTAGGTCATTTATAAAGGAAAGAAGGTTATTTGGATTATGATTCTGCAGGCTGTATAAAGAGCATGGCAACAGCATCTGCTTCTGGTAATGCCCTCAGGAAGCTTTTACTCATGGCAGAAAGCAAGGGGAGCCAGCATGCCATGGCAAAAGATGGAGTAAGGACAAGAGGGACAAGAGGTGCCAGGCACTTTTTAACAACAACCTCTCACAAGAACTAATGGAGTGATAACCGACTTAATACCAGAGCGATGGCACCAAGCCATTCACGAAGGATTTTCCCTCATGACCAAATACCTCTCACTAGGCTCAACCTCCAACACTGGGAATCTCATTTCAACATGGAGTTTGGAAGGGACGAATGTCTAAACTATATCATCAGGATTTTCTGGCAGGGACTACCAAGCAGTTCTGCTTCAAACTCCCTTGAGATTCTTGTTAAAAATGCGGATTCCTTGATACCATCGCCAGTACACTATTTAGTCTGAGATGAAACTCAAGGATTCTGATTTAACTGATCTAGACTAGCATTTGACCATTTATTTATCGTCTAAGATTCTAGGAAGTCAACCACTTACATGTTTTAGAGCAGAGTTCATTACAATTGAGGAGAATGTTTGGAGTCTGTGTGCTTCTCTGTCCACTTCTGACTGGGACCTCTTTGCCTGATTCTGACTGGATCAGGCAAAGTTTCATTCAAGCCACTGTCCTTGTTTGGCTCCTTAATGTTCAGAATATATTAACACAATCTCAATTTTCTAATAGCTAATTTATATGACTCTGTTCTTGTCTGGTAACATAGCTGCAGAGCTGATAGCTTGTAGCGAATGCCAAGAATGAAGTACTCAGACAGTTCCAGCTGAGTGGAGCTGTTGGTAGCTCTTCCAAGAGAGTCCACCAAGTATTTATTGAAAGGGCTTGTATTCACTACAAACATCCACTAGGTCATCATTTGAGTGGGTGACTAAGTCACCTGTGACTTTGTACACACTTAAACTGCATTCTCAGGAGGCTGTTTTCAGCGTTCATTATCACACCACACAGTCCACTCCCTGTCCTGTTTTCAGGGACAAGGAATTTCATTCCCATGCACAAAAAACATACACAGAATGCCTCAGTATTTTTCCATGCCCCAGCCTCAAATGCCATGTACATAAGCTTTAATATGTTGCCATGCAGCCCCTACATTTCCCCCTTCTTTAATTCTTAGAGCATGCTGGTCACCGAATGCAAGGTAAGATTCTATCATTCTTCCCTGGCCGTAGATGCTTTGGGTGGCATCACAGAGCCATCTGCAAATGCCTAGCAAACACCTACGAAAAGAATAAGTATAGCGGCCATAACCCAAATGTGTATGTTCAACCCAGACAACCAAGTGTTCGGGTTTAACCAATGAAAGCCTTCTTGTAATTGCTAAAGGGTACTTGTTTGTAATTGCTGTGACCTTTCTTCAAGTTGTTTCTTTAATTCACACTCAAGAGTGGAAATTTGAGAAGACAAATGGTCATGATAAGCCCCTTGCAGATGTGCTTTTTTAAATAACTGCAAGGTGGAATCTCCTTCCCAATTCTGGGTTAAATTTACAGACAGCCACAATCCTGCATGCCATTTTAAATTCATGACATAGGTTATCTTTAACTGTGTAATGTTTTGATGAGACAAGGATGTAGTGTACCAGCTACTTGAAGAGACTTTAATAATGTAGAGGATTGATTCTGCTCTATGTTAGGAATACTTTGCCCAAACAGAAGTATATAAAGGTTCTTTGTACAAATCGGGACTGTGTCAGTAACACTATTGTGCAAAGAGAGGGTATGATTGCCACCACTAGTGATGTACTCACCATCTGAAAGAACCCATTCAAGAAAGGAAGACCTGGTCTCCAGATTTGGGTATGAGCAGGGCTTAAAGCTTGTTTTCCTTTTAGTTGTAATATTGTTTCTGAAATCCCATACTCTGACAAGGTGATAAAACTGTTGGAGGGACTCCCAAATCCAATAATCTGATTTGCAGACATAAGATTACCATGGGAACCCCAATCAAGTAAGGTGCCATTATCAAACAGAGGCCCTCTGGACTGCCTCAAACTTATATGCCAGTCCCTACTCACATGGCATGTGGGAAGATCAGGCATTGTGTAGCTACATTAGAGACCTCAGTCAGATGAGTAGTAACAGCAGAAATTAAGGTCAATTTGCAAGCTTAGCATCCTTTGTGGGCTGATAGTAAAGATACTCCTGAGGAATGAGAATAACACACTTGTCATGTGCTATTGTAGAAAAACAAAGGGGGGGGTGGTATTACTAGACAATGTTGTCAAGGAGTCATTAAGTTTAATCCATCCTAAATTTTTAGTTAAAGCATAAGCCAGGGGCATCTATTGACCTCCTGTCCAAGAAGTATCATCAGATGACAAAGGCAGGTCAGCATCCCACCATGTAATAACATTAAAAATGGGAGGATTTAGAACATAAATCTAATAAACATGTTCTTGAGCTGATCCCACTTGGCAAAGGACAAGAATTACCAGCCTAACATCCATGTCTGTCTTACTTTCTCAGACGTTTCCCCCATTACCACCAGATACATAAGAAACCAATTCTCTGCAGTTGCAGGGGCTTCCGTGGCAGCAAGCTGGGTAGTTGCTTGTTGATGTAATCTCTTCAACTGTCCTCAGGTAATGTCAGGTGCCTTCCAAGTCATCATCATAATTGCTGCTCGATTCTCCAATGACAGGTCCTGTTCTCAAGGAAAGAGCCCCATATTCTCCCTTTTTTGTTTGTTAAGATATACTTTAAGAATTTAATAAGCTCATTTAATAATGGCCTAACCAGTTGAGTTATAAGGGATGTTAGTTTTATGTTGTATGTTTTGAAGTTTCAATGCATATGCAAATCAAGCACTAAGATAGTAAGGTCCATTATTAGTACTTTATAGTTTGTGGAAGGCCTAAAGTTATTATAGATTCAAACAAATTAGCAATTGCATCTTTAGTTTTTTTCTCCTGTCCGGCAGGGTAGCATGTTTCAAACCTGTATAAGTGTCCACAGTAATGTGGAGAAATTTAAAATGTCCAAAGAGTAGGTACCAAGTAACATCAGTTTGCCATTTAGCCTTAGGCACCAAACTTCGTGGGTTGACACCAAGTCCTAAGGAGAAAGGAGAGACAGAATGCTGTTGGCAATCAGGACAAGTTTTAATAATTATGCGAGCTTGAGCAAGTGTTAAATGAAACTTAACACTTCCCTTCTTTGGGCATTCTGATAAAAAAAAAAAAAGCATGATCAGCTTGAGCTGGCAAAAAAGCAGGAAAGTGCAAACCACATTTGTGGTCATACCAGAGCATCGGTTCACGGGTTTCCTTCTGATAAGGGACCAGAATGAGAGAGAATATGTGTAATGTAAAAATGGTGACAACAGGCACAGAGGAGCTCTTGTGCTGCAGGAAACAAAGCTAGTAGAGATTCATTAGTAATGCCCTTCATAAGTCAAGATCTAAATGAGTAACGCCATATACCGCATAAGCAGAATCACTAATTATATTCATGTCTTGGTGAGGAAAAGTTTGTAAAACTGGTATCAGGGCACCTAACTCTGCCTGTTGTGTAGTTTAAAAATGTTCCTGGATTTTGTGTTGTCAGTTTTGCATGGCATCTTGCCGCACAATAGCTGTCTTTTTTTTTTTTTTTTTGAACCATCTGTAAAGATAGTAGTGGATTGTGGATGAAAGAAGGGCTCAGAGACAACGATAGACACAAATTTAACAGGCACGGTTTGCAAGAAGTTCAGAAGCTTAGAGGCTGGTAAATGGAAGCTGATATTACTAATAAAGTCAGCCACTGCTACTTGCCGATCAAGATCACAAGCTAAGAGTATGAAATTGTTCCTTAACCATAGGAAAAGAGGATCATATCCTGATAACTGGATGCAAGGTCGGCACTCCTTTATGAGAAGAGAAGCTATTAAGTCTGTGGTGTTTTGTATACGTTCAGAAGGATTATGAGACAGGTAAATAGCACATAAAATACAAAAAAAAGCAAAAGATACAGCCTACTGTTGAACTAAGGCATGGAAGGGGTGGATATTTTAAGTGATTTCTACCATAGTTTGGCCCTTGAAAGTTATTAGAATGTGACTGCAAGTCTCCAGGATAATAAACCTGCACTGAGTTAGCTTAATTGTGTAAAAATTAGGCAGAAAAAAAAACAAAAGAAACTTTTTAAAAGAGTCTTTAGGTGCTGGTCATTTTTTTGCATTTGCTTTAGCTGGAATATCTTAGAAGTGAGCTTGGGAAAGCAGAGCTGTGGCTGTTCCTTTTTATTCATTCCGGGCTCTTTGGCAGCCTCTCTTTTTAACAGCCTGCCACCTGTTGCCATTCTTGCCCTGAGAGGAAAGAAGGAAGAGTATAAGTAGCAGTGAGAGGCCAGCGAATAACCAGGCAGTAAAGTGTGTGTGTGTAAGCACGGAAGCAGGATGCAAGAGGGTAACAGGCTGGGAGAAACCCGCTCCTCATCCCCCAGGACACGGACACTTGGAGCCAACCCTGTTAGGTAAGGTACTAATACTGGGCTTTTTTTACTATTATTATTTTTACCACCCCCAAGCAGAGAGACTTAGGAAAGAGGCAAACCATGGTGAGGACAAGTCTCAGGACTGGGTTGGAGCTGCCTGCAGCCACCCAGTGACTCAGTCTGTGTCTCTTGGTTTTTCCTCCACCACCACAAACCCAGAAAGCAGCAACTTGCCCAGACTGCCAGTGACAACATGGGCACTCAATGGCATCTTAGCAACTCTCCTGCCCCAGGCCTCTGTGGGCAGCAAGAAAGCCAGAGCTTTCTGGGATCAAACCCCAGAGGCAGCTTGCAACTTTCCCTCATGCCCCAGGGAAACAGAAAAAAGACAAGGCCAGAAAGGCCGATTATGGAAGTAGGAAGTGGGAACTTGCATATTAGGAAGAAAATCATAAATGGCCAGTTTCCTTCCCTCCCAGAGGCACTTCTTCAGGGAAGTTTATCAAGGAGACGTGGCCACCAGATCATATAGATATTCGCTGATCCAGGTCTTATCCAAGAACCACCTTGTCCGCCTCCAATCTCCTCAAGGGGAGGTGCTGTTGCCTGAATGGGGCCAACAGATGCAGGTCCCCTTAAGAGTGGGTGAAAAGAGGGCACTAGCTTTTCTATAGGGGCAGGAAAAGGCTCAGATCCATCCTGATCCTCACTAGAAAAAAATATTTCCTTATTTTTTCCTTCCTTATTTCCTTATTTCCCATAGTATAGAATGAAGTGGGGAGAGAAGTCTCTCCCTTTTGTTCTGCTTTCTGTTTTTCCTTCTTTAAATCTCCTGAATTCCGTTCAGGTGGAGAAGATGAGCAGTTTGACTCACTGCAATTTGGCAGATAAAGAGGCTATAATGCAGAGCGTACCAGCACCCAGGTGGTCAAAATAGTAACATGAGCAAAATGACCTTGCTCATATCCTCATTTCAGGCAGTGACCCACCTGCTCCCTTACTTCTAAATCTAAGTTTCCTTGATCAGGAAACCAAGTGTGTTCCTGCCAAATTAAGAGTATAAGCTTGTGCAGGGCTCCAGGCTCTATAGTGTACTGGATAGGCTTAAGTGGCTGTTGCATTGTTTTAAAAAATAATACTTTCTCTTCTTTTATCATTTCTTGACCCATGATAACCCCTGATATTTTACGCATGCATCCTGTCCTCCTGATTAGAGTCAAAACTGTCCCTTACTGGGATTCCCTGAAAATTCATGAGCTCTCCCCTTCACAAGTAAATTCAAGTTGATCACGTTGAACGTAGTAATCAGATAGTTCCAGCTGAGTGGGGCTGGGGGTAGCTCTTCCTAGGGAGTCTGCCCCAGCATTTGTCCACCAAGTATTTATCAAGAGGCCTTGTATTAAACTACAAACATCCAGTAGATGGCCATTTGAGGTGGGTTACTGAGGCACCTGTGCCCTTGTACACACTCAAACTGCATTCTCAGGAGGCTGTTTTCAGCATTCCTTATCATACCACACACTCCATTCCCTGTCCTGTTTTCTGGGTCAAAGAGTTTCATTCTCAAGCACAAAGAACATATACACAGTGCCTCAGTCTTTTTCTATACTCTGACCTCAAATGCCATGTACATAAACTTAAATATGTTGCCCTGTTCCCCCTACACATAGCTGCATTCCAGGCTCTTGTCAAGAGTCAGAGATATTCTCCCAGTTACAAATTGGTAACTAACACCATGTGATCACAAAACAAGTCCTAAGTGAAAGCAAAACTCTTCCTACCACCACCAAATAATGTTATGTTGGACTTACCTATAAATGGATTTCCAAATGGTTTTTCAGAAACTAACTGGAGGTAATTAGAAAAACTTAGGGAACTTATAACCATTCTTTGCATGTCAAAAGCTATGACAGAAAATAATATTTCTGGAGAATATTCTGTAAGATGAGGGAGTTCTTTTGTACCTCCAGCTTATTTAAAGTATATCCTTATATTAGCCCTTGGTGGACTGTATCATTTTATTGCACTGTACATGTGTGGGTGTGTGTATGTATGCCAACACTTTGGTATGGTGATTGCGCCCTTCATTGAGAAGAATTGCAAAAAGCATATAAGAACATGTTATTATGTTTACTTAAAAGTATTAGGCCAGGCACAGTGGCTCACGCCTGTAATACCAACACATTGAAAGGTCAGGTGGGTGGACCACAAGTTCAGGGGATTTGAGACCAGCCTGCCCAACATGGTGAAACCTTATTTCTACTAGAAGTACAAAAATTAGCTGGGCATGGTGGCACGTGCCTGTAATCCCAGCTACTCAGGAGGCTGAGGCAGGAGAATCGCTTGAACCTTAGAGTTGGAGGTTATGGTGAGCCAAGATCTTGCCACTGCTCTCCAGACTGGGTGACAAAGTGAGACATTGTCTCAAAAAAAAAAAAGTATTAAGGACATTTCTCATGACATTCCAAGGTTATATAAAAGAGAACAGACACGTTACAAAAGAAGACATACATGAGGCCAACAAACATGAAAAAATGCTCATCATCACTGGTCATTAGAGAGATTCAAATCAAAACCACATTGAGATACCATCTCACACCAGTTAGAATGGCGATCATTAAAAAATCTGGAGACAACAGATGCTGGAGAGGATGTGGAGAAATAGGAACACTTTTACACTGTTGGTGGGAGTGTAAACTAGTTCAACCATTGTGGAAGACAGTGTGGCGATTCCTCAAGGCCTTAGAAATAGAAATTCCATTTGACCCAGCAATCCCATTACTGGGTATATATCCAAAGGACTATAAGTCGTTCTACTATAAGGACACATGCAAACGAATGTTCATTGCAGCACTGTTTACAATAGCAAAGACCTGGAACCAACCCAAATGCCCATCAATGATAGACTGGGCAGGGAAAATGTGGTGCATGTACACCATGGAATATTATGTGGCAATCAAAAATGATGAGTTCGTGTCCTTTGTAGGGACATGGATGAATCTGGAGAACATCATTCTCAGCAAACTGACACAAGAACAGAAAATGAAATATCGCATATTCTCACTCATAGGCGGGTGAGGAAAAATGAGAACACATGGACACAGGGAAGGGAGTACTACACACTGTGTTATATTGGGGGGAATAGGGGAGGGACGGCGGGGGGAGCTGGGGAGGGATAGCCTGGGGAGAAATGCTAAATGTGGGTGAAGGGGAGGAAGGCAGCAAAACACACTTCCATGTGTGTACCTATGCAACTATCTTGCATGTTCTGCACATGGACCCCAAAACCTAAAATGCAATTAAAAAAAAAAAAGAGTATATAAAAGAAATTTCTGCCTGGACTTAGTGCCAGGAATACTTATACTTTTCTTGCTTGCATCTTAAGAACATTGTATAATAGAGTATTTTTTCAAATTATGCATGCTGTTCAAATTGCCTGCAGAAAGGATCAGAGGCAGATCTGTAACATGTGCAATCCCACTTTTGCATATAGGATATTATGGCAAACATTTTATGTGCTTGTTCTATCTGGCTTCACTTTATATTCCTGTCTCCCTCCATTTCCTGGCATTTTAATGTTTTTAAAACTGTATTTTTTATTTAAATGAATTTTGGTAGAAATAAATATAAAGTTTGTTAGAAAACATGAACAAGAATAAAACCAACAAACATACAAAAATAACTCATCATAACTTGTCATTAGAGAAATGCAAATCAAAACCACAATGAGATACCATCTCATGCCAGTTAGAATGGTGATCATTAAAAAATTTGGAGACAACAGATGCTGGAGAGGATGTGGAGAAATAGGAACACTTTTACACTGTTGGTGGGAGTGTAAATTAGTTCAACCATTGAGGAAGACAGTGTGGTGATTCCTCAAGGCCTTAGAAATAGAAATTCCATTTGACTCAGCAATCCCATTACTGGACTGGATATATACCCAAAGGACCATAAATTGTTCTATTATAAAGACATGCACACTCATGTTCATCACAGCATTATTTACAATAGCAAAGACCTGGAACTAACCCAAATGCCCATCAATGATAGACTGGACAAAGAAAATATGGCTCTTAAACACCATGGAATACTATGCAGCCATAAAAAATGATGAGTTTGTGTCCTTTGTAGGGATATGGATGAACTTGGAAACCATCATTCTCAGCAAACTGACACAAAAATAGAAAATCAGACACTGCATGTTCTCACTCATAGGCAGGTGTTGAACAATGAGAACACTTGGACACAAAGAGGGAAGCATCACACACTGGGGTCCATTGAGGGGGGCTACTGGAGGTATAGTGGGAGGGAGGGTGGGGAAGGGTTAATGTGTGGAGAAATGTATAGGTGATGGTGAGATGGTGGCGAGATGAGTGCAACAAACCACCATGGCCTGTGTATACCTATGTAAGAAACCTGCACATTCTGCACCTGTATCCCAGAACTTAAAGTATAATAATAATTAATATAAAGGAAAGCACAAAAAATAAAATACCTGGAAGAAGTTAAAGGGTTATATACTATGCAAAACTAAAAACTAGTTGCAGATATATTTAAGTTTATATCATTGTAGCAAGTGGTTTCTTTTCAAAAATTTCTAACCCATATCACACAGAGAGTGGACTTGAACTTGAAAATATGGTTAAGGTACAAATGCAGGTTTGGGGTCCCAGTCTCCTAGACTGTGGCTTCTGTGGAGGAGACTTAATGGCTCCAAATTCCATGATAATTGAACAACTTGTTTCTGGCTGTGTCAGAGATGAAGAGTGAATATCTCCACTTTGTGTATCTCAAAACCTCCCAAACAAAATTTGGTAACCCTCTATACCAGGATGCATCACAGTAGTAATTCGTATTCACAAAAGTCTCTCAGAAAAGGTGTTTGAAATGCCAGACATTTTAATTTTTTAAGGTTTATGTATTTATGATGTACGAGTGCAGATTTCTTACATGCATGTATTGCATACTGGTGAAGTCTGGGCTTTTAGTGTACTCGTCACATGAACAGTGAACCGTGTACCAAATAAGTAATTTTCCAACTCTCATCCCTCCACCCTCCCATCTCTTACAGTATCTAAGGTCTATTATCCAACTCTCTATGCCCATGTACCTATTGTTTAGCTTCCACTTATAAATGAGCACATGCAGCCTTTGACTTTCTGTTTCTGAGTTATTTTACTTAGGATAATGGCCTCCAGTTCTATCTACATTGCTGCAAAAGTTACAATTTTATTTTTTAAAGACTGAGTAGTATTCCATCCTCTGTGTGTGTGTGTGTATCTCAAATTTTCTTTATTCAATCCTCTCTTGTTGGATACTTAGATTGATTCCATATTTTTGCTATTGTGATAAACATGTGAGTGTAGGTCTTTTTTTAATGTAATGGTTTCTTTCCCTTTGGATATATACCATGTAGTGAGATTGCTGAATATAACAGTAGTTCTATTTTTAGTTATTTAGGAAATATCCATACTGTCTTCCATAAAGGTTGTACTAATTTACATTCCCACAAACAGTCTATAAGCATTCCCTTTTCTCTGCCTCCTCATCAACATCTGTTGTTTATTGACTTTTTAGTAATAGCCATTCTAACTAATGTGAGATAATATTTTGTTGTGATTTTAATTTGCATTTCTTTGATGATTAGTGATGTTGAGCATTTTCTCGACATTTGTCAGTGTCATTTGTGTTTTCTTTTGAAAAAAGTTCTTATTTTTTGCCCACTTTTAAATGGGGTCATTTTTTTTCTTCTTAAGTTGCTTGAGTTTCTTGTAGATTCTGAGAATTATTGCTTTGTCAGATTCACAGTTTGCAAATTGTTTCCCATTCTGTAGTTTGTTCACTCTGTTGATTATTTTTCTGTCCAAAACGTTCTAGTTTAAGTCCCATTTGACTATTTTTGTTTTTGTTGCATTTGCTTTCGAAGACTTGGTCATAATTTTTTTGCCTAGGCAAATGTCCTCAAGAATTTTTCCTAGGCTTGCTTCTTATATTTTCATAGTTTCAGGTCTTGGGTTTAGGTATTTAATCTATCTTGAGTTAATTTTTGTAACTGGTGAGAGATAGGTGGCCAGTTTCAATCTTCTGCATATGGCTATCCAAGCTTCCCAGCACCATTTATTGAATAGAGAGTCCTTCACCCAGTAAATATTTTTGTTGACTTTGTCAAAAATCAGTTGGTTATAGGTACATGGTTCTATTTCTGTGTTCTCTATTCTGTCCTATTAATCTATGTGTAAATGTTTATATCAGTACCATGTTGTTTTGGTTATTAAAGCTTTGTAGTATAATTTGAAGTCAGATAATAGGATGCCACCAACTTTTTTCTTTTTGTTTAGGATTGCTTTGGATTTTTGTATTCTTTTTTTTAAATATGAATTTTAGGATTTTCTTTTTCTAATTCTATGAAAAATGACATTGATAATTTGATAGGGGTTGTGTTGAATCTGTAGATTGTTTTAGACAGTATGATCATTTTAATAATATTGAATCTCCCAATCCATGAGCCAGGGGTGTTTTTCCATTTGCTTTTGTCATCTAGGGTTTTTTTCAGCAGCGTTTTGTAGTTCTTCTTATAGATACCTATTACCTGTTTGGTTAAATGTATTTGTAGGCACTTTGCTTTATCCTATTTTGTGTAGCTGTTATGAATGGAATTGCCTTCTTAGTTTGGTCCTTGGAAATGCCAACTACATTTAAAATCCTTTTCCAATTGATGGATATCAGGTCTTGATGATCATCTCAGTTGTAATTTTCTCAAGACTGAAAAAGTAAATATTTTTTCAAGACATATAATGAATTGTCCTCTCTCAAAGTTTTAATTCAATAATCTGTTAGATACCCATTTAGAATCTTGCAGTACTAGTTTTCTTCTAAATTAATTGTACATCTCAGCCTTTTAATTTGGGCATTTTTTCCCCCTTAAGGACCTAAGTTATCAGGACCTAAGTTTTTAGATAGGAACCATGTTATATTTGAGAAATTTGTGAGCCATGTCCTGGGCCTAGCACAGTGCCTAACAAGATGTAGACCCTCAAAACACTTTTGTTGACTAAGTTAATAAATTAAGAATTTCCTATCCAGGGTTGTGCTTTATTTCACTCAATTTTTGAAAGTGCTAAGAACAAGAGACCTTGTTAATTAGGAAAAAACAATAGTATTTACTTACCTAAACACTCTATGAAGAAGGAACATACAGATAAAGAAGGTTAAATCTCTGCCCACATTAAGCTAACCCTTCTGTAAAAAAGAATGTAAACACAGCAAAAAAATGCATTTTTTTAGGTGCTAGAGATTAGACAGGATAAGAAACTTCTGGCTCTGCCTAGAGTTAAGTGGCTTTGGGAGAGGCTTTTCTGTAGTCTAAAGGCAGAGGTGAGGAAGGCCACTATGAGTATAAGGACTGATTCACAATGGGATGGGGTATGAAACAGCATGAGCCAGTCTGGAAATTACAATTTAAAAGAAAAATGGGAATCTATGGCAGAAAAAGTAATTGAACAGGAGGAAAAAGGTAGATAGTAAAAAACATTTTATAATATTCAAGGAAATTTGAAACTTGTGTTACATAATGAGAAACAGTTTAAAAATTCTATTCAGAGGGTTAGATTTCTGTTCTGGGGACATTAATAGCCTTGTTGCTGGTGAATTTGAAAGCTAGACCTCAAAAATTTAGATTTCAGATAGGTTTTTATGGAAGTATTCATCCTCAAGAAACATGATTGGAACTAAACCAAGGCAGTGGCAACAGGGTTGGAAAATAAACACTAAATTTCATACCTAGATGAAGATTTGGGGAATAAGAGAGGCCACATTAATGTTTAATTCTATTTACAATGCATCCCAGCCACCATCTGCCTTAACAGACGTGCTTTTCCAGTAGCCAAGAGTACTAGGTGCTTTAGATACATTTGTGAAGTTTTCCTCCCCTTGTTAACATGCGTTTTTACTGTCTGTGTGTAGGGTGATGGGGGAGGCAGAGTTAGGATCACACATAGAAGTTCAGTCTTTGAATTGCCTTCTTTCTCTTTTCCCCCAAACAATGACCCCCACCTCTTCCTTCTAGCATATGTTGCCTCAAGACCCTAACATTGCTGCCAATCTGCTGGTCTTAGAGCCAAGAATCTGCCACCACCTGGCCCACCAAAGCCTGCTCTGCTAGCTGCTCTCCTGCCAATGCTGGCCTTGATGTTCAAATGTAGGTTTTAAGCGTTCTGTTCTCTTCCCCTTTCTCTCTTTGAGTGTGTGTTTCTGAGTGTGTCTGTCTCCTGTAATGAAGAGAAAGCAGGCCACATTTTCTCCACTTATGTTACATACTTCTTGGAGTGTCTCATATCAAAACCTGTCCTAAGTCCAAGCCTTAGAAGCTCTTTTCTGGCACAATCTACACTTGGGTTGTTACCTCCCATGGGTTACCTTGCTGTCAATTGAGATTTTAACATCTCATTACAGTACTCCAACCATGCAGTCCTTCATATCTTGAAATCTGTTCCTTGGCAGCAGCAGAATCAGGGGTCTATAGATTATGAATCCAGACTGTCAAGCCAAAAGGGTGACATTCTGGGACATTTAGTAAGTCAGAGAATATTTCCCAGGAAGATATTTTTTGAACCACTTAAACTAAAATGCAACTGAACTGAGATCTCTGAGCAGAATAAACGATCTTGACAAGAATTAGGCTAAGCCACATCTCAAGACATAAATATTCACATATGCATATACATTAGTAGAGTCAAGACAAAAATCAATTTTTTTTATTAGAATTAACTCTACAGAAAAAGTTCAAATGACTGGCTTTAAAAAGTTGAAATTTACCTGTCTTTCATTTGCATGCAATCTAGGGGAGTAGGGGGAAGATTGGTTTGTAGGTTTCCCATTTTCAGGGTACGAGGCTCCTCTGTTTCTGCCCGTATCATTAGACGGAGGCTTTCCTCCTCAAGATTGCCTATGTGCAAGGTGGCTGCTAAAGCTCCATTTGTATGCCCAAATAGTAGCAAGAAAAAGGAAGAAAAAATGGAAAGGCACATAACATCTGTATTTTCCCTTTTTAAGAAGCTTTCCTCCTCAACCAGTCATAGAGATGATGGCTGTTAAGGAGCCAAGGATATAAAGTGTTTAATTTGGGCTCATTGACACTTCAAATAAAATTAGGAGGAAAATAATAACACAGATATCTGATCAAAAGCTAACAGTACCTTCTGCAATAATGATTACATTTCTAGGAAATAAATGTTAAGATTCTTGAAAACAAGGAGTAATAGTTAAGGAAAAACTTCTTAGCAGGCTGGGACTAAATACTTTAAATGATTTAAGATAAAAATCTGAAAATTGGTAGAGAATTGGGGAGAAAAAGAGAATATGAACAAAGAATTCAAGAGTAAGAAAAATGTCATAAAATTACTAAGAGCATAAAACCAACTATATTTCATTAGAAAAAAATAAGTGGATTGAATATTAAAATAAATTCCAGCCATACAGTATTTATAAAAAGTGTATTTAAGGTGATTAGAAAAAAAAAAACTAAAATTAAGCACAATGATCTCCCAGGAAGGTGAAAGCAAAAATAAACTCAGATATTATTATCATTAGACAAAGTAAAAGTTAAGCTGAAAACACGACAAAGAGGGTCATTAAATAAGGATAAATATACAATCCATGGTGGCAAACTTTATAAACTTGAAATTATATTAACAAAACACAAAAAATAAAAACCGAAATATGTTGATAAAATGCACATTATCAGGTAACAAGAATATATTTGTTGTAGAAAGTAAACCAAAATAAGAATATATGTGTATCTATGACATGTATATTATATTTTGTAGCCTACAAAATAAGAATATAAAATTTTTTCTTAAAATGTTGTACATTTACAATAATAATATGTCTACTCAGAAAACCTTTTCTGGCTTGGTAAAGCCAGAAAAATAGTGATATAATAAGACAACTTAATAATTTAGTAATGTTAGATAGAAGTGGAAGAAGTGTCATATTGTGGTTGTGAACATAAACTCTGGATATCCTAGTTTTGTGATCTGGGAAAGTTAGCTATCTTCTCTCTACCTCAGTTTAATTTTCAGTAATATTAGGATAAAAATATTTCTACATCATCAGTGTCTTTTTGTTGTTGAGGAATACATAATTCATATGTATTAAACACTTAGATCCATTGTTGGCATATAGTATGTATAAATAATCTCAGTATAAATCAGTGTCAGCCTAAATATTAAGACTGTGATCTTAAATAACACTAGATTTAGAATAAAAACAAAACTGAAAAGACATTAATAATTTAAAAATAATAAAAGAGAGGACTTTAAACACAATGGATGGAAAGCAGCTATTACAATAAAAGAGAAAAATTTGGAGTGTTATATGTGCTTAATGTTTAATTAAAATAAATAAACTAAAACATAGAATTTTAAAAATTAAATGTTGGAGGGATTAGGTCAGATAATAAGAGAAGTTTCTGTTAGCAGCAGGCTGTATTTTCTGCTAATAGAGAATAGTGAAAAGGTGATTTCATAAATTTGATAAATGTTTGTAATAGCCATCCCAGGAACATCCTTGTAACTAGTGAGGAAGTACTGTTGGGAAGTGTCAATACACTGGTTAAGAATAGAATTTAGGCTGTTTGCAGTGGCTCACACCTGTAATCCCAGTACTTTGGGAGGCTGAGGTGAATGGATCACAAAGTCAGGAGATCAAGACCATCCTGGCCAGCAAGGTGAAACACCATGTCTAATAAAAATACAAAAATTAGCCAGGTGTGGTGGTGGGTGCCTGTAGTCCCAGCTACTAGAGAGGCTGAGGCAGGAGAATTGCTTGAACCCTATAGACAGAGGTGTAGTGAGCTGAGATAGTGCCACTGCACTCCAGCCTGACAACAGAATGAGTCTCAAAAGAAAAAAAAAAAAAAAAGGTGGGGGAGTAGAATTTAAAACAATACTAATAAAGCCAAAAAGCTCAATGATGCATTTTTTTCTGCTGTATGATTCAGTAATGCAGAAGGAGAGATAATTAAACTTGGAAATTGACATACAGTTATCCCTTGTCATTGCTGGGGAATTAATTCCAGGACTCCCTATAGATACCTAACTTCACAAATACTCAGGTCCCTTATATAAAATGACATAGTATTTGCATATAACTTACACATACCCTCTTTATACTTTTTTTTTGTTGTTGTTTTGAAATGGAGTCTTGCTCTTTTGCCCAGGCTGGAGCGAAGTGGTGCAATCTCCACTCACTGCAGTGTCCGCTCACGGCAATCTCTGCCCCCAGATCCAAGCGATTCTCCTGCCTCAGCATCCCAAGTAGCTGGGATTACAGGCACATGCCACTACGCCTGGCTAATTTTTATATTTTTAGTAGAGTCGGGGTTAGCCCCTTCTGATCTCGAACTCCTGACAGGTGATCTACCCTCCTCGGCCTCCCAAAGCTAGGATTACAGGCGTGAGCCACTATGTCCAGCCAGCCTCTTTATACTTTAAGTCATCTCTAAAGTACTTATAATACCAAATTCATTATTAATGTCTATGGAAATCATTGTTGTATTATTTAGGGAATAATTACAAGAAAGCAATACCTATATGTATTCAGTTACAGATGCCTTTTTAAAAAAAATTGTTTTTGATCCACAGTTGGCTGAATCTATGGATAGAGAACCCACATTTATGGAGGGCACACTATATTTAGAGTACTTAAGGATCACAAGGGACAAGCATTTGAGGATACTGAAGAATGTGAAGAAATTTCTAACCTTAGGGTCAGGCTACAAGGCAAGGAAGTGAAGCCTGGAGATGATTAGAGAATAAGAAAATCATACAAGACTAGAGCTTATGTTGAAGTATAAGAACATAATTAGAGTGAGAAACATGAGTCAAAGAAAAAGGGGATTGGTGCTTGAGAGATATGGCAGATTGCATTTTTCAAAGATGGCTACACTAATATGTATCTCATTCCCCAAGCTCTTTTTACAATGCTGTATTGACACTCGTCCCTCTGGAGGTGAGAGCCTATCTCTCCTCCCTTGAAACCAAACCAAACTTTGTAATTGCCTTGACCAACAGGTGGCAGTAGGAGTGATGCTTGATGATTTCAAAGGCTAATACACACAAGTAAGTATTGGCTTTCATTTGGCTTCTTGAAACATGTGCCATGGAACCCTGAGCTTATTTGTAGGAAGCTCGGCTATAGAAACTCTCCAAGTGGAGAAATTACATAGACATTGAGATATATTCAATGGATCTCAGAGATTCAAGGCCTCCCAATTAAGGCATCAAAAAAGTGTAGAAGAGGCTTTCAAGATTGTCTGTCAAAATAATTGTCTAATTGAAACCTCAAAAGAGTCCCTGCACCAGAACCACCCAGCCAAGCCACTCTCAAGCTCCAAATTCACAGACACCATGAATGATAGTAAATCATTATTGTTGTTGTAAGGCACGTAAGTTTTGGGGGGTGATTTACACACCGCAATGAAAAAAAAAAACTAATGAATGGAAAACATGGAAAGATGAGTAAAATAAAATAAAATAGGGAAGAATAAAAGGAGAGGAAAGTATTTTGTAGAAAATAGGCAATAGGATGAACCTCCGAAGGAGTTTTTTTTTGCTGAGCATTTTAATGAATTAAAGGTCAGATTAAATTGGAAGACATCAGGTATAAGTACTATTAATGATACATTCTTTTTTTTTTTTTTTTTTTGAGATGGAGTTTCGCTCTTGTTACCCAGGCTAGAATGCAATGGCACGATCTCGGCTCACCGCAACCTCTGCCTCCTGGGTTCAGGCAATTCTCCTGCCTTAGCCTCCCGAGTAGCTGGGATTACAGGCACACGCCACCATGCCCAGTTAATTTTTTGTATTTTTAGTAGAGACAGGGTTTCATCATGTTGACCAGGATGGTCTCGATCTCTTGACCTTGTGATCCACCTGCCTCGGCCTCCCAAAGTTTTGGGATTACAGGCGTGAGCCACCGCGCCTGGCCTAATGATAAATTCTATTTGTAGTAAATCAGCTATTTGTAAATTATGCATTGGAGATCAACTTTACATCAACCAAAAAGTTAAGTTTATTTAGAAATCTATAGAAGAAGGAAAAAAAAAAGCTATTGGTAAGTTGATTCCATTATATAGACAAAGTCTTTTAAGGAAAGGGATTAAAGTGAAGGTAAGGGGATCTGCTTTAAAATGATATAACAGTCTGGGAGCCATGGCTCATGCCTGTAATTACAGCACGTTGGGAAATCCAGGCAGGAGGACCTCCCAAAGGAGGTCTTGGAGTTTGAGACCAGCTGGGAATCACAGAGAGACTCCATTTCAAATTTTTAAATTTCTTAAAAGAAAAAAATAAAGTAAAATCATGTCTTATTAATTCCAATGAAAGCAGCAGACAGATTAAGAATATGGATGAGAGGGAAAAACTAGAAATATGACAACAGGAAAGGAGAAAGCTTGTCTCTGGCAGGGTCTTCTAATTCAGAGAAAGACAGACGATAGCAAACAGCAAAAGTTATAGATGCAACCCAAAAGCTAATTTCATTTTTATTTTTAGTCAGAAAAGTGCTTTAGTATGAACAAGTATAACCTCATATTTCCAGTATCTCTTTGTTGATCTCACATCTCTAACCAGATACTGCCTCAATTCTCTGCTTCTCTTTACAGCAAATTCCCTTGAAAGAGAAACTACCTGTTACCAGAAATTCCTCTGCTTCAATTCGATCCTGAATCCACTTCTTCTAGGTCTTCCTTGCCAAATCCCACAAATATTTGTCTTATTAAGGTCACACGGGACCTCCACATTGCTAAATCAGTATTTTATCCTTATTTTACTTGAGTTACATGTGGTTAATTACTCCCTTCTCCTTGAAACACTTTCTTTACTTGGCTTCTAGGATGCGCTGTTCTTATGGATATCCTTTCACTTCACCAGGCATCTTTGTTTGTTTCTTCAGTAACTTCGTGATCTTATATTTTAATATGTGCTGCTAGCCTCCCAACCAGGTTTCCTACTTTCACCTTAATTCTCTATGGTTTATTCTCTACAAGAAAGCAATTATAATCCCTGAAGAAAATGTCAACAAAATTCTGTCACTACTCAATACTCTCCAAGGGGTCCTTGTTTTATTCAAGTAAAAACCGGAAGTCCTTACCATATGCCCATAAATTCCCACAGGATTTTCCACAGAGGCCCCACAGCCCCTCTGGCCCTGTCCATTCTGCCTCTTACCCATTCTGCCCAGCCACAGAAGCCCAATAGCTGGTCTGTGAACACATCAAGCACATACTTAATCTCAAGGTGTTTGCAATTGCTCGTCCCTCTCTACTTGTAATCTCTCATCACTTATTCTGAGTGTCTTATTTCTGTAGTTGCTTTCCTTACTTGACTTATATAAAATAGTAATTCTTACCCTCACAAATCCATTCTGTCCTATCTTCTTTGCCTTGACTTTTTTCTTTTTTTTTTTTTAATTTTTTTTTGGATTTTAGGTTTTGGGGTACATGAGCAGAGCATGCAAGACAGTTGCGTAGGTACGCACATGGCAGTGTGCTTTGCTTTTCTTCTCCCCTTCACCCACATTTGGCATTTCTCCCCAGGCTATCCCTCCCCACCTTCCCCTCCCACTGGCCCTCCCCTTTTCCCCCCAATAGACCCCAGTGTTTAGTACTCCCCTTTCTGTGTCCACGTGTTCTCATTTTTCATCACCCACCTATGAGTGAGAATATGCGGTGTTTCATTTTCTGTTCTTGTGACCTTGACTTTTTTCTTAGAGTTACAGATACCTAATGTAGTTAGTATTTACTTTTGTTTTGTTATGCTCGTTAATCACCTAAAATTTAAACTCCAAAAGAGGACCTATTCCTCTTTTATTATCTACCTAATATAGCTTGGATATTTGTTCCACCCAAATTTCATGTTGAAGGTGGGGTCTGATGGGAGATATTTGGATCATGGGGTGGATTCCTCATGGCTTGGGCCATCCCTTTGATGTGAAGTGAGCTCTGGCTCTAACTTCACACGAGATCTGGTTGTTTAAAACTGTGTGGTTCCTCCCCTGAACTTTCTCTCTTACTTGCTTCTGCTTTCACCATGTGAAATACCTGCTCCTGCTTCATTTTCCTCCATGTGTAAGAGCTCCCTGTGGCCCCCGCCCCCAAGTGGCTGTCCCTATGCTTCTTGTACAGCTGGCAGAACCATGAGCCAGTTAAACCTCTTTTCTTATAAATTACTCAGTTTCAGGTATTTCTTTATAGCAATACTTGGCTGGCTTAATACATATCTCTAAAGCAGAAGCTGGGCCTGGAATGGAATAGGTGTTCAATAAATATTTATTGAATAAATAGGGTAAATACAGTTTAAAATATCATAATGGAACACTAGGTAGAAATAAATATGATAGTTTTGTTATTTACATATGGACATTCAAAGGTCTCTGTGGTACATTGTTAAGAGAACAAACCGAATTACAGAACACTATGTAGAGTACAGCTGTATGAAATACATATAGCATATGTTTATAAATATGCCTAGACAAATTGAAATCTATATGTCAAATATATCATTTATCTTTAGTAGGCTATTTACATATTTTCAATTTATTGTTTGTAATTTTCTTTTTATATTTTAACAATTATAGGTTACTTGTATAATCACAAAATACAGCTGAATAATTCTTTTTTTTAATCAACTTTTAAGTTTGGGGCGCATGGGCAGGATGTGCAGGTTTGTTACATAGTTAAGTGTGCCATGGTGGTTTGCTGCACAGATCAACCCGTCACCGAGATATTAAGCTCAGCATCCATTAGCTATTCCTCCTGATGCTCTCATTCCCCTCGCCCCACCAACAAGCCCTAGTGTATGTTGTTGCCTGTCATGTGACCATGTGTTCTCATCATTCACCTCCCCCTTATAAGTAAGATCATACGGTATTTGGTATTCTGTTCCTGTGTTAGTTTGCTGGGAATAATGGCTTCTATCTTCATCCATGTCCCTGCAAAGGACATGCTCTTGTCCCTTTTTATGGCTGCATAGTATTCTATAATGTGTATGTACCACGTTTACAACTGAGTAATTTCAGCAACAAAAAAATGTACTATTCCATGGATAAAATGTTTATATTCTCTTCATAGAATTTGAGCCACTTGATTCTTTGCTTTAACAATTAGATTTTGGAGGGTCTATTTTCTTAAAAAAATATTGACACTTTAAATCCAATAAGTAAATGTAGAAGTTTGGTGAAAATAGTCAGCTGGGAATGAAGAAGTGATATTAACTTTCACTGAGTTTTGGTTCTCATTATTTTCATCTACAATTTATGAATGATTAATTCTGTGTTAACTATGCATTAAAAATGATACATATCATACATATGTATGTATGTCAAAAATCTAAGAAATGTAGCCAAATATTAATATTGGTTACATATAAGTAGTCAAATCATGGTGATTTTTAAAATTTTCTTGATTTTTCAAGAAAAGAAAAGGATGCTGTTTACATTTTAATACACAGATGTGTATACAAATATAACAGTGATGCTTTAAAAATTTAATAAATGTAAGTAAAACATTTTTAAATTCTTTTTACATTTTTCAATAAATCTAAGTATTATTCTTTATCCAAATATTGATACTACAGTTACCCAAAAATTCTGACAATTTTTCCCTTTGGGGGAGAACTAGAGGAATCACTACTATACACACTTACTGCAATATTCAGTGCCCTTCCTCAAGAAGAATTAGCCTCTTTTTTTTCTAAAGTAATATTTTATCTTTAATTTACAAATAATGATTGTATTTATTCACAAGGTACAACATGACATTTTGATGTAAGCATATCTTGTGGAATGATCAAATCAGGCTAATTAATGTATTTGTCATCTCAAATACTTATACTTTCTTTATGGTGAGAGCATTTAAAATCCATTCTTTCAGCTATTTTGAAATACACATTATTGTGTAACTATGTTTTCTTGCAATATAGTATAATAGATCAGCAGAAATTCTTTCTCCTATCTAACTGAAACTTTGTACTCGTTGACCAATATCTCCTCTTTCTTTGTCCATCCTCCTACCCCAGCCTTTGGTAAGCATCATTGTACTCTGTAATTCTACCAGTTTGACTTTTTAAATTGCACATAAAAGTGAGATCATGCAGTATTTGTTGCTTTGTGCCTGGCTTGTTTTATTTAGCATAATGTCCTCTAGGTCCATCCATGTTGTCATAAATGACAAAATTTCCTGCCTTTCAAAGACTGAATAGTATTCTGTTGTTTACATATACCACATTGTAAAAGTCCATTCATCTGTTGATGGGCACTTAAGTTATTTCCAAATATTGGCTATTGTTAATAATGCTGAAGTACACATGAGAGTTCAGACATCTTGTTGACATACTGAAATTAATTCCTTTGAATATATACTCAAAGGTGGAATTGCTGGACTGCGTGGTAATTTTAGTTTTTTAGTAACATTCATATTGTTTTCCAAAATAACTCTACTAGTTTGCAATCCTATCTACAATGTACAAGTGTTCCTTCTTCTCCACATTGTCACTATCACTTGTTAGTTTTCATCTTTTTGATAATAGCCAGTCTATCAGGTGTAAGATAATATTCATTGTGATTTAATTAGCATTTCTTTGATTATTAGAGATGCTAAGCATTTTTTCATATATCTATTGACCATTTTTATGTTGCCTTTTGAGTAAAGTCTATTTAAGTCCTCTGTCCATTTTTAATAGGATTATTTGTTTCCTTATTTTTGTGGAATTTGAGTTCCATGCATATTTTAGATATTAGCCTTTTCTCCAATGTGTAATTTGCAAATATTTTCTCCCAATCTGTGGGTTGTATCTTCAGCCTGTTAACTGTTTCCTTTCCTGTGCAGAAGCCTTTTAGTTTGATGGAATTCCATTTGTCTATTTTTGCTTCCATTTCCTGTGCTTTTGGGGTCAAGAAATCTCTGCTCCTACCCATGTTTTCTTCTAGTAGTTTTATAGTTTCAAGTCTTATATTAAGTTTTTAATCCATTTTGAGATAATTTTTGTACAAGGGCTGAAATAAGGGTTCATTTTGATTCTTCCATGTGTGGATATCCAGTTTTCCCAAGACTATTTATTGAAAAGTCTGTCATTTCCCCATGGTGTGATCTTGGTACCTTTATAAAAATTTAATTGACCATAGGTATGTGGGTTTATTTCTGGGCTTTCTATCATATTCCATTAATTATCATATCTGGTTTTATGCAGTACCATGCTGCTTTGATTACTATGGATTTTAATGTATTTTAAAGTCTGATAGTATGATAACTTCAGCTTTATTTTTTCTCAAAATTGTTATTTGTGACTATTTGCTCTCTTTTGTGGTTTCATATACATTATACAATTTTTTTATTTCTGTGAAAAATGCATTGGAATTTTCATAGGAATTGCATTAGATCTGCTTTGGGTAGTGTGACCATTTTAACAATATTAATTCTTCTAATCCATGAGCTTGGGCTAGCTTTTCATTTATTTGTGTCATGTTCAGTTTTTTTAACAATGTTTTATAGTTTTTAGTTTATGGACATTTCACTTCCTTCATTAAATTTAGTCCTAAATGTGTGTGTGTGTGTGTGTGTGTGTGTGTGTGTGTGTGTAAGAAACTATTTTAAATGTGATTATTTAAAAAAATTTCTTTCTTGGGTTGTATATTGTTGGTGTATAGAAATAGTATTAATTATGTAACTTGATTTTTGTATTCTTCAAATTTACTAAATTTGTTAATTACCTTTAACAATTCTATTGGAGGAGTCTTTATGGTTTTCTATATATAAGATCATGTCATCAGCAAACATTTTCATTTCTTCCTTTCCTATTTAGATGCTTTTGTTTTCTTGCCTAATAGTTTTGACTAGGCCCTCCAGCACCATGTTGAACATAACGGTGAAAGCAGACATCTTTGTCTTGCTCCTGATATTAAAGAAAAAGCCTTTAACTTTTCACCACTAAGTATGTTGTTCACCATAGGCTTGTTATATGTGGCCTTTATTGTGTTGAGAAACATTACTTCTATACCTGATTTTCCAAATATTATTATGAAAGGATGTTAAATTTTTTCAAATGCTTGTCTTCATCTATTGAGGTGATAATACTGATTTTATTCTTTCTGTTACCGTGGTGAATCACATTAAAAACATTTTTTTTACTTCTGTTAATTTATTTTGTGATAGGTAGAAAACCACATCTGCAGACCTAGAAGAAGAGTGAATCTAAAAAAAAGCTATTTATAATTATTATGAGTATATAATAGGTAATATTTTCATGGGGTACCTGCGGTGTTCTGATACAGGCATATGATGTGTAGCAATCACATCCGGGTACTTGGAGTATCCATTATCTCAAGCATTTATAATTTCTTTGTGTTAGGAAATTTCATTTTATTCTTCTAGTTATTTAAAATATACAAAGAATTATTATTGACTGTAGTCACCCTGTTGTGCTATCAAATACTAGATCTTATTCATTGTATCTAACTATATTTTTGGACCCCTTAACAATCCTCACCTGATTTGCATATGTTATGCCATTCTTTCATTGCTGGGATAAATTCCATTTGACCATGATGAATGATTCTTTTAATGTACTGTTGAGTATAGTTTTTAGTATTTTGTTGAGGATTTTTGCATTTATATTCATCAGTAATATTGGCCTGTAATTTTCTTTTCAGGTAGTGTCTGGCTTTGGTCTTAGTCTGGCTTTGGTCTTAGGCTAATGTTGGCCTTATGGAATGATTGTTTAAATATTTCCTTCTCTTCAGTTTTTTAAAGAGTTTGAAAATAATTTGTATTAGTTCTTCTTTAAAGTTGGGTAAAATTAACTTATGAAAATAAATTTTCCTGGGCTTTTCCTTGATGGCAGACTTTTCATTACTGATTTAATTTCCTTGCTCATTACTGTTCTGTTTATATTTCTGTTCTTCATGATTCAGTTTTGGAAGGTTATGTATCAGAGCATTTATCCATTTCCTCTCCATTGTCCAAATTATTTGCATGTAATTGTTCATAGCAGTCTCATATCTTTTGTATTTTTGTATTATCAATCATGATGTCTTTTTTAAATTTCCGATTTAATTTATTTGAACTACCTCCATTTTTTTCTTAGTTAATTTAGCTAAGGTTTGTCAATCTTATTTGCCTTTTTGGAAGACCAACTCTGAGCTTTACTGATCTCTTGTTTTGTTTTCCTAATTTATATTTTATTAATTTTTGCTCTGAAATGTTTCCTTTCTTCCACTAACTTTAGGCTTAGTTTGTTCTCCTTTTACTAATTCCTTGAGGGGTAACATTAAGTTGTTTATTTAAGATCTCTCTCTCTCTGGCTCTCTCTTTTGATACGGGCATTTAGTGTTACAAACTTTCCTCTTAGAACTGCTTTTGATGAATCCCTTAAGTTTTAGTATGCTGTGTTTCCATTTTTGTTTTTCTCTAAATATTCTTTAAATTGATTTTTAAATTTCTTCTTTGACTCAATAGTTTTTCAAGAGCATGTTGGGTAATTTCCATGTATTTGTTAATTTTTCTTGGTTCCTCCTATTATTGATTTCTAGTTTCATATCATTGTGATTGAGAAAGATACTTGATATGATGTTGATCTTCTTATACTTGTTAAGACAGTTTTTGTGGTCTATCAATTGATTTATCCTAGAGAATGTTCAATGTATCCTCGAGAAGAATGTATATTTTGTTGCTGTTGGATGAAATGTTCTGTATATGCCTGTTAACTCAGTTGGTATAAGTATAGTTCAAGTCTAATGTTTTCTTACTATTTTTTTTGTCTAGATAATAGTTCTGATGTTGGAATCAGAATATTAAAATTATTTACTATTATTGCACTGCATTTATGTCTCTTTTTAGATCACTTAACCTTTGATTTTTTATGTATTTGAGTGCTTCAGTGTTGAGTGCATATATATTTATAATTGTTATATTATCTTGTTATATTATATTATCTTTATCCCTTTTTGCTGTTTTTTTTTTTAACCTAAAGTCTACTTGTTGTAAATTAAGTGTAGCTACCCCTCTTCTCTTTTATTTGCCTGGAACATCTTTTTCTATCCCTTAAATTTCAACGTGTGAATGTCCTTTAAGGTAGGGTGAGTTTTCTGTAGGCCCATATAGTTGGATCTTGTTTGGTATGTATCATGATACTGTATGTCTTTTGACTACAGAATTTAATCCATTAATCTTTAAAATAATTATTGAAGTCAGATGCAGTGGCTCATGCTTGTAATCCCACCACTTTGGGAGGCCGAGGTGCACAGATTATGAGGTAAAGAGATCGAGACCATCCTGGCCAACATAGTGAAACCCCATCTGTACTAAAAATACAAAAAAAAAAAAAATTAGATGGGCAATGTGGTGCATGTCTGTAGTCTCAGATACTTGGGAGGCTGAGGCAAGAGAATTGCTTGAAACTGGAAAATGGAATTTGCTGTGAGCCAGGATTGCACCACTGCACTCCAGCCTGGTGATAGACTAAGACTCCATCTCAAAAAAAAAAAAAGAAAAAAGAAAAAGTAATTATTGAAAGATGAGAACTTGCTATCTCCATTTTTCTGTTTTTAAGTTGTTTTCCTTTTTTTTTCCCTTATCTCTTGCTTTCTTTGTGATTTGATTGCTTTTTGTGGTAATATATTTCAAAATTTTCAAAATCTTTTGTTTATCTATGATAGGATCATGCTTTGTGGTTACATAAATAATCTTATAAATATAACACGTTATGCTAAGTTGATAATAACCTAAGTTTGATCACTTACATAAAGTCTACAGTTTTACTCCTCCTCCTAATTTTTATGTTTTTGATGTCATTCTTTACATTGTTTTATAATATGTGTACATAACAAATTATTGTAGTTGTAGTTGTTTCTAATAATTTTGCCTTTTGACATTTATACTAGAGAAATTCATGATTTGTTCACCATCATTACAATATTAGAATTTTTTGGATTTGAAAAATGCCATTACTTTTACAGTGAGTTTTATACTTTCATACGTTTTTCATGTTTCTATTTCATATCCTTTTTCCTCAATTTGAAGAACACCCTTTAGCATTTATTATAACACAGGTCTAATGGTGATAAGCTCAGCCTTGGTTTCTCTGAGAAAGTCTTTAACACCCTTTCATATTATTTAAAGACAAGTTTTCTGGGTATACTATTCTTGATTGGCAGAGTTTTTTTCTTTCAGAATTTTAATTATCTCACTTCCTTGAGTTTTTAAGGTTAATGCTGAGAAATTTGTGATCATTTTATCAGGGTTCTCTTATATGTGAAAATTCAGTTTTCCCTTTCTGCTTTCCATACTCTCTCTTTGACAGTTTTTTTATGATATGCCTTGTTGTGGGTATCTTTTCTCTTTTAAAAAATTTTAGATTCGGGGGGGTATATATGCAGATTTGTTGCAAGGGCATATTGTGTGATGTTGGGCTTTTGTTAATTCCACCACTCAAGTAGTGAACATAGTATCTAATAGGAAGCTTTTCTGTTTGTTTTGCTTTGTTTCTTTATCCCTTGGACTCCTCATTTTCCATTTTTGGAGCATGCAGTGTATACTGTTTCTATATTTATGCCTGTGTGTACCCAATATTTAGCTCCTACTTAGGTGTAAGAATATGCAATATTTGGTTTTCTGTTTCTGTGTTAATTTGCTTAGCTTAAGAGCTTCCAGTAATTCATCCATGTTGCTGAAAAAGATAACATTTTGTTCTTTTTTTATGGTTTCACAGTATTTAATGATGTATATGTAGTTGGTGTAAATTTCTTTGGATTTATTTTATTTGGTGTTCTTTTGGATTTCAGTATCTGTCTGTTTTCTTCCCCAGTATTGGGAAATTTTCTGCCATTATATTTTGAATATGTTCTGTGCTTCTCTCTCCTCTTTCTGCATATATATAATGTGTATATTGTTCTCATTGAGGGTGTCAATGTGTCTCTTAAGATGTGTTCATTCTTCTTTTTCCTTCTTCAGCCTCAGATTGGATGTTTTCTGGCGACTTTGCGTTCACTGATATTTGCTTCTTCTTAATCTAGTTTGCTGGTGAACCTTTCTATTGATTTTTTTTTTCAGTTTAGTTTAATACTCTTCAGTTCTATGATTTGATTGATACCTTTTTATGCTTTCTCTTTGGTGAAGTTCTGTTTGTTTTTGCATTTCTCTGTGGACCTTAGTGAGAGGTTTTATAATCATTATTTAAGAGAGTTTTTATAATCATTATTTAAAATTCTCTGTTACGGAAATTACATCTCATCCATTCACTTGAGTCAATTCCTGTGCATTTATTTTTCTCTTCTTTTTGGAATATATATTTCTTGTTTCTTTAGTTTCCTTGACTCTGTTGTTTTCCACACATTAGATAAGACAGCTGCCTTTCCCAGTCTTACAAAACAAAACGTGTATAGAAGAAAAACATCACCAGGCCATTTGACAAAAAATTTTAACATGCCTCTCAAAGCTTTATGTTTGTCAAGGACACTGTTTCTGTTATTGGTAGCTTCCAGGAGATTGGGATATGCCATGTCTCATCAGTTGTCTGTGACCAGTAAAATAGAAGCCAGACTTTTAAAATGTAGACAGAAAAATGTAAGACAGAAAAATGGAGATATGTGATCCAGTTCCTTTTATCCTCATGTTGAAGTTGGGTGTAGGTGTTATTTCACCACTCTCTCTTCACGAAGCCAGGGAGAGGCTCTATGGAAATTGCCTGTATTGGTGTTCAGGCTGCACTTTTTGATTCTGGGAAGATAGCTTTTGGAAGTGGACCCATTCTTTGTCTACCTCTTTGTTATCTGTGATCCAGAGAAAGTTAGGAATGCAAAGCTCCACTATTCCCAAACTTAGGCTGTTAAGACATTAGTCCCTTGGGTGGGAGCTATAGAAGTTGTGACACTTAATTTGCAAGCAAACTGTTTTTAAGAAGAATGGGTAGACTATAAAAGAATAGGAAGAATAAATAGAAGTATAGAAGTTGTGACACTTGGTATGTGCACAAACTCTTTTTAGGAAAAATAGGCTGCGGGCATACCGAGCTCCTGCTCAGACTTCCTGAGAGCTGTTAGTCTGCCTCTTAGCTCTGTGATGCAAACTAGAGGTTAAGCTCTCTAGTTGTCACTGGATGGGTGTGCGGTAAGCTGCTAGAGAAAAAAAATACCTATTTCCCTCATCTCTTCTACTCTTAGAGCCAGAAGTTTTGGGATCTTATATTTCTGGTAAATGCTGTAAAAGTTAGAGCATTTTTTGGGTGAACACACTCCTTCCAGAGAGAATTCGGAGAGCTATAATTATTGCTGAGTTGAGCTGGATGTTAGTTAGAAACCAGACTGTAAAGTAGCCATCAGGAGAGTATGCTGTAAACCTCTTCCAGGAGAAACAGGTAGTAGTATTTTTGAAGCCCATCTCTGTACTAATTCACAGGATTAAAGCTCCTGAAAAAGTGCTTGCACACACATATAAAACTGCCATGTTTTCCTGTGGTCTAGATAAACTTGTGTATGCCTAATTCTCTCTAACTCCCAAAGTTGGTGAATTAAAGCCAAACTGTTGGATACCTTATAATTGGGGTGCTATATGTAAGATCCCAATTCTCTCCACAGGGAGAATCTAGTGTTAGTGGTTCTAGTTCTATGGTGAAATTCTTGGAAGAGAGTCCATGTTCAAGTACACCTCAGATTTATCTATCCATTTGAAGTACATGTTTGAGGTGTTTTTTGCTTGCTTTTTACTTTTTTGAGACAAGAGTCTCATTCTGTCACCCAGGCTAGAGTGCAATGGCAAGACCTTGGCTCACTGCAGCCTCCACCTTCCGGGTTCAAGCAATTCTCCTGCCTCAGCCTCTTGAGTAGCTGGAACTACAGGTACTCACCACCATGCCTAGCTAATTTTTGTATTTTTGGTAGAGACAGGGTTTCATCATGTTGTAGTTGGTCTCAAACTACAAAAATCAAGTAATCCACCCACCTCGGACTCTCAAAGTGCTGGGATTACAGTCGTGAGCCAATGCACACAGCCATGCATGTTTTCTCTCTCGCCTGGTAGGCCGGGGTCTCTCAAATTATTTCTGACTTTCTCTCAGAAGGAATTAATTGAGATGTTCATTCTGTGTGTTTGTGAGTATGGGAGTGCCAGGAGCTTTGTATTCTGCCATGTTGCTGACATCAGTCTAAGGAAAACAATTTAAAGAAAGTTCAAAAAATAATTGTAAATATATCTGGGTGTCTTAAATATGAATACTTTTATTTTTCAAATGATATATATGTGTACCAGAACTTTACAATGGAAAAATTATTTTGAAAAGAAAAACATTTTGAAAGGAAACATTTGAAAAGGAAAACATTACAACATTTATAGATCTGTTTTCAGTAGCCTTCGCAACTTACTAACAATTTTTTTTTTCTTTTTTTTTTTGAGACGGAGTTTTGCTCTTGTTACCCAGGCTGGAGTGCCATGGCGCGATCTCCGCTCACCGCAACCTCCGCCTCCTGGGTTCAGGCAATTCTCCTGCCTCAGCCTCCTGAGTAGCTGGGATTACAGGCATGCGCCACCATGCCCAGCTAATTTTTTGTATTTTTAGTAGAGACGGGGTTTCACCATGTTGACCAGGTTGGTCTCGATCTCTCGACCTCGTGATCCTCCCACCTCGGCCTCCCAAAGTGCTGGGATTACAGGCTTGAGCCACCGCACCCGGCCCTAACAATTCTTATATGTTACTGTCAGACATTTCCCCCACGGAATGTCCAGACCCCCTTTCCAATGCATTTTTTGGAGAACTGGCCTTACAAAATTTCCCAATCTGGAATTCAGCAGGATTGTCTTTCAGAGAGATGACCCCCATTCAGTCATCTCTCTGAAAGACAATATTGGCAATGTCTGGCCACAATTCAAAGGTTACTATGTCCTATAATAAAATGACTAAAACATATTAAATTGGAGTATAAACGTGTAATGTTTTGAGGTGATCTGGTAAGATGTAGGTCTTCCTTCATTTAGTACTAACCATGCTAGATCAGCAGGTACATAATATCTTTTCACATTGATAATTAGAATGTGCAGTAGACACTAATAGTTATAGAAAATGGGAAACAGAGAGCAGCAAATGAGTTAAGGAAGTTTAACTGGATTAAGAATTCTTTTAATAGCTGGTCTTAATTATGGTCTTACAGATGTAACAAAATTTCTGAAAATCAGACCCATCTAAAAGAGTAACACAAACATCAACAAAACACAACCCTGGAGAGTTGCTCAATTTTAGTTGAAAGGAGGTAGTACTGTCTCAGGCAAGTTAGACTGGTATGATTGAGTATATTATTTTTTGCCAAAAAGCAAGAATATGACATATACTTCCTTATGAAAAGTGATACATGGGGGTTATTCAAACCTGATACCATTAAATATTCAGATTACATAGAATGAATTATGGAACCAATCCCCTTTAATATTTTTAACCCCCATTTTGATGTTAGCATACCTACATTAAGATATTGGCTAGCATTTAGCTTCTTTAGTAGGTAAATAAATTCACAATATCAATAATATTTCCATTTATATGTTCTTCAAAACCAATGAGAATGAAGACACAACATACCAGAATCTCTGGGACACATTTAAAGTAGTGTCTAGAGGTAAATTTATAGCAATAAATGCCCACATTAGAAGCAAGGAAAGATCTAAAAATAACACTCTATTGTCAAAATTGAAAGAGCTAAAGGAGCAAGATCAAAAAAATTCAAAAGTTAGCAGAAGACAAAAAATAACTAAGATCAAAGCAGAACTGAAGCAGATAGAGACACAGAAAACCCTTCAAAAATCAATAAATTGCTGGTTTTTTCAAAAAGATCAACAAAATAAACAGAAGTAGTAGCTAGACTGATAGAAAAGTGAAGAATCGAATAGATGCAATAAAAATTGATAAAGGAGATATCACTGCTGATTCCACAGAAATACAAACTACCATCAGAGATTACTCCAAACCACTCTAAGCAAATAAACCAGTAAATCTGGAAGAAATGGATAATTTGCTGGACACTTACACCTTCTCAAGACTAAACCAAGAGGAAGTTGACTCCCTTAATAGACCAATAACAAGGTCTAAAGTTGAGGCAGCAATTAATAGTCTATCAACCAAAAAAAGTCCAGGACTACACAGGTTGACAGCAGAATTCTACCAAATGTACAAAGAGGAGCTAGTACCATACCTGTTGAAACTATTCTGAGCAGTACAAAAAGAAAGAATCCTCCCTAACTCATTTTATGAGACCAACATCATCCTGATACCACAACCTGGCAGAACCACAACTCAAAAAGAAAACTTCTGGTCAATATCCATGATGAACATCAATGCAAAGATCTTCAATAAAATCCTGGCAAACTGAATGCAACAAAGCATCAGAAAGCTTATCCCTCATGATCCAGTAGGCTTCATCCCTGGGATGCAAGGCTGGTAAAGTATATGTAAATCTATAAACATAATCCATCACATAAACAGAACCAAAGACAAAAAACACATGATCATCTCAATAGATGCAGAGAAAGCCTTCAAAAAAATTCAACAGCTCTTCATATTAAAACTCTTATTAAACTAGCTCTCATTGGAATGTATCTCAAAACAATAAAAGCTATTTATGACAAACCCACATTCAATATCATACTGAATGGGCAAAAACTGGAAGCATTCCCTTTGAAAACTGGCACTAGACAAGGATGCCCTCTCTCACCATTCCTGTTCAATATAATATTGGAAGTTCTAGCCAGAGCAATCAGGCAAGAAAAAGAAATAAAGGGTATTCATGTAGAAAAAGAGGAAGTCAAATTGTCTCTCTTGGCAGATGACATGATTATATATTTAGAAGACCCTACTGTCTCTGCTGAAAATCTCCTGAAACTAATAAGCAACTTTAGCAAAGTCTCAGGATACAAAATCAATGTGCAAAAATCACAAGCATTCCTATACATCAATAACAGACAGAGAGTTAAATCAAGAGTGAACTCCCATTCACAATTGTTACAAAGAGGATAAAATACCTAGGAATACAACTAACAAAGGATGTGAAGGACCTCTTCATAGAGAACTACAAACCACTGCTCAAGGAAATAAGAGAAGACAAAAACAGATGGGAAAACATTCCATGCTCCTGGTTTGGAAGAATCAATATCGTGAAAATGGCCAGACTGCCCAAAGTAATTTACAGATTCAATGCTAACCCCATCAAGCTGCCATCAACCTTCTTTACAGAACTGGAAAAAAACAATTTGAACTTCATATGGAATCGAAAGAGAGCCCACATAGCCAATACAATCCTAAGCACAAAGAACAAAGCTGGAGGCATCATGCTACCTGATTTGAAGCGACACTACAAGGCTACAGTAATCAAAACAGCATGGTACTTGTACTGAAACAGAGATATAGATTAATGGAACAGAACAGAGGACTTGGAAGTAATACCACACATCTACAATCATCTGATCTTTGACAAACCTGACAAAAACAAGCAATGGAGAAAGGATTCCCTGTTTAATAAATGGTGTTGAGAAAACTGACTACCCATGTGCAGAAAGCTGATACTGGACCACTTCCTTACACCTTACACTAAAATTAACTTCAGATAGATTAAAGATTTAAACATAAGACCTCACACCATAAAAACCCTAGGAGAAAACTTAGGCAAAACCATTCAGGACATAGGCATAGGCAAGGACTTCATGACTAAAACACCAAAAGCAATGTCAACAAAAGCCAAAATAGACAAATGGGATCTCATTAAACAAAGAGCTTCTGCACAGCAAAAGAAACTATCAGTAGAATGAACCAGCAACCAACAGAATGGGAAAAAAATTTTTGCAATCTGCCCATCTGACAAAGAGATAATATCCAGAATCTACAAAGAACTAAAACAGATTTACGAGAAAAAACAAACCCATTCAAAAGTGGGTGAAAGATATGAACAGACAATTTTCAAAAGAAGATATTTATGAGGCCAAAAACATGAAAAAAATTATCATCATTACTGGTCACTAGAGAAATGCAAATCAAAACCACGTTGAGATACCATCTCACACCAGTTAGAATGGCGATCATTAAAAAAATCTGGAGACAACAGATGCTGGAAAGAATATGGAGAAATAGAAACACCTTTACGCTGTTGGTGGGATTGTAAACTAGTTCAACCACTGTGGAAGACAGTGTGGCACTTCCTCAGAGACCTAGAAATAGAAATTCCTCTTGACCCAGCAATCTCATTGTTAGGTATATATCTAAAGGATTATAAATCATTCTGTTATAAAGACACATGCACAAGTATGTTTGTAGCAGCACTGTTTACAATAGCAAAGACCTGGAACCAACCCAAATGTCCATAGAGGATAGACTGGACAAGAAAAATGTGTCATATATACACCATGGAATACTATGTAGCCATAAAAAACGATGAGAAAACGATGAGTTTGTGTCCTTTGTAGGGACATGGATGAATCTGGAAACCATCATTCTGAGCAAACTGACACAAGAACAGAAAACCAAACACCACATGTTCTCACTCATAGGTGGGGGTTGAACAATGAGAATACATGAGAACATGGAGGGGAACATCATATACTGGGGTCTGTTGCTAGTGGGGAAATAGGGGATGGACAGCGGAGGGTGGGGAGGTTGGGGAGGGATGATATTGGGAGAAATGCCTGATGTAGGTGACGGGGGGATGCAGACAGCAAACCACCATGGCACGTGTATACCTATGCAACAGTCCTGCAAGATAAGAGCTGCCCATGTACCCCAGAACTTAAAATATAATATATAAATAAATAATAAATGAATCCATTCTTTCTTTACCACTAGATTGAGGGCCAGACCTTACACAGTAATAGTCTTCTAAGGCAATCTTATTTTTTTGGAGCTGTTTTGGTTCTCTTGTAGACAGCCAGCCTATCTTACCAAATGATGACATGACCTAAAGGAATGACTGTTTAATCATAATTTTTAACTTCTTCAATGAATTGGATGATTTTGTATATAGAGCATTGAATTGTGAGTCTTGTGCTTTGATAAATGGTGGCAGCCAACACCAAATTACACAAACCAAAAGTTCATTTCTCCTTCTCCTCAACCCACTCCCACCATCTCAAATGGTCACCAGATCATGTAAATTTTAACTTCCTAAATTTCTTGGACCTACTATTTTCTCTGCATCATTACTACTTTTGGTTCAGACCTTGCCATGTCTGTCCCCTAAACTACTGACACAGCCTTATGACAGGCAGTTTTCTTTGTTTCCAAACCATCTTCCAATTTTTGCTCAAGCAGTTTTTCAAAACCCAATCAGGTTACTCCCTTCTGAAACTCACCAAAAGCTTCTCTTTCTTCTGTTAAACTCTAGTCTTCTTGGTAAAGTGTAAAAGGCCACCCATAATTAGCACTTATCTTTTCCTCTTCATTCACTGGGTCTCAGTAATGTTAGTCCATCTGAAGTTCCCAGAACAAACCTCGGAGTCTTGCCTCCTTGTGGTTTCTTAGCTTCTGCCAATTTTTGTTGCCCTGTCCTTCCATTCCTGGCCACATCTCATCAGGTTATTAGTGAGGAGCTTGATGGGTAAGTTATGGTGTCATAAGTATACCTAATAATAATACTATAATATATTATTAGGCATACTTATGTTAAACCTTACAATATTATATAATATTACTAGGTATACTTATGTATAATAATAATTATTATTTGGTGAGGTCCTCCAATAAAAAACAAGCGTTGTTTTTTTTTAATTTCTCAAAAAAATACTGCATCATGTTTATTTTTATTACTCAATGTCTTAGAACTCTATTTATAGGTCTTTTAGCCAAGAAACTCATGATCATATGTATGTCTTCTTTTCAGAAGTGTCAATTTTAGGTTGGCTAGATCTGAACAGACTCCTCCAGACAGTGGTATCCTGCCAAAGTTTTAAGTAGGCAAATACAGTGTTAATGCAGAGGTGACAGGGTAGAGTCTATTGTCATTGAACAAAAGATTTAAAAAATTTTATGTGACAAAACGAAATGCCTTTTCATATGAAGTTTTTTTCACTAATTTATCAGAATTTTGTTTAACAATTTTTCTTTTTTCACTTTTTATATGTAGCTTAATTTGCATCCTAGTGTATCCAATTCATGAAACAGACCCTAGTCTGTTCCTCATTTTTGTTTTTGTAAAGTCTTTGATACAATAGTCTTTTAGTAAATACTGCTGTCTTTTGCCAAGGTGTGACGTCCAGTGCATTTAACTGTCATGAGAATTATACCTTAGCTAAAAAAAATTATTAAAAAGCAGTTACATAAATTTAGGGAATTTTGAATTAGAATTTCAGAGCCTTTGGATGCCTCGGTAGCAGCTGTGGATGTGATGGCAAAACCCAATAAGTAGAGCTTAGGACTAATCATGATAATTCCCACCAGAGCAACTGTACTTTCTTTTATTGTGTTTATGTATTACAATATTTTACTTGAAACATAAAATAAATTTTAAAATCAGGCACAAATAGTTAGAAATTACCAAAATTGATGATTCTCTCTCTAAAGTGTGTGATTCAATAGCAGCTTTCATTAAAGTAATTGAGAGTATTATTTTCAGTGACATTAATTGAAGGTTTATTAATCTGAGGTGTCTATAATTTGCCTGGCATAAAATTGTGTTATCTTTTTACTAAACTTATTGAATTCAGTACTTCCTGTGCTATCTTTGTCACTAATAGAAATTATATTTATTTTTATATGACACTGCATTTGTGGAAGTTCTCTCAAACTAGGATCTATGATAATTACTTCACTGAAATTACAGTATTTTTAGACTCACTTGGAGCTTGATATTGACTTCTGCAATAAGGAAGCATATATATTACTTATCACAAATTTAAAACATATTTTGACAAGTACATTTTAACATACTTAATTTCCTCTGTAATCTTTAAAAATTTTTGCCCTTAAAATATTATTCTGGGAAGGATTCTATATGCAAAGAAGACAAATGGCATAATGCACAGGCATTAACTGGTAACACAGCTGATATTATTTCATGTTGGAAAAGCAGCTATATGCTCACAAGTGCTTTCTATATTTGTAAGTTATAAACCCCCGCAGCTGTATTTGTTTGGCAAAGATTAGCACCATTCACTCGGTGTCTTACGTTCAGTTTCTGTGTATCACTGCACTCTAGAATGGAGTGCATTCTGTATCACCTTCCTTGAACACAACATTGTTATGTTATTCTCTTCATTTGTTTCATAAGTTTATTTTTTGTGTGTTTGTTCTTCTTAAACTCAGCACTTAGATGCTTTACTAAGCATGTGGCTATTGCTGCCCCAAGATCCCTTCAGCTGCTTCTTCTAATACTGTAATTTTCCTTCATGATTCACCCCTTCTGCACCATCAGTTTCTGTGTTTTGAATAGGACCAACTCCACCTATAACCCTGTATCTGTGATACGGGACATAAAGTAAGTTCCTTTTGTAAAACTGATGGGCACTTGACACATCTAGAACTGATGTAACTTAATTCTGCAACTTTAATAAGCAAAGAATAACACTTTCAATTCTGCTTTCTAAGACAGAAGGCTGTTAGCCAAAGGCTTGGCAGTCATCTTCCCACCAGAAGGAAAGAACATTCGTGGAATGGAACTGGTAGAGATAAAAACAGCTAAGAGACAGGCGGAAACAAACAACATAGACCCAGAAGAGAGAGTTTAAAATACGGCTGAAATTAATTCTTCCCCTGGACTCTTCAATTATGGTAGGAACCAACTCTGTCTTTAGCTTAAGTCCCTTTAAGTTGACTTATATCAAGAAGAACAATTATCTTGGTAGACATCATTAGAAAAGTTTAGCCACTCAATCCCTTGAAAAGAAGAAAAGACTGATTAGTTTTATGATATTATAATTCTTCTATTGGGTAATAATTAAGCCAGTAGATGTAATTTTTTTGTGATGTAAGCCCCTCATATACATACTTTATATTACAGCAAACATTAATACAATCAATACATTTTACAGAGGAGTGAATAACTTCCAATGTTAAGTCACTTATCTTAGATCTATAGAGAAAAACATTGTTATAATTTTTGTTTCTTGGACTCTAGAGTCTGTGTTCTTTTCATTATGCTTGCTGAAAACAAAATATAACTTCTCTACTAGTATAAAATAAGCATAAACAGTATGCAATCAAAAACTCAATTATGTAACTGCACTAATACCTTTCTCTCATCCCTATGTCTTCTTACTTTCTTGCTGAAGTAGTATTTTATATCTTTTATGCATATAGAAAGGTCTCCAGATGATTTAAAAATAGAAGTCTCATGACACCCCAGGGAAGGTAATGTGCTGTAAGTTTACTTGAGGAAGGGCATAGCCAAACTAAGACATTAGATAAATAAGTCCCTCTTGAAACTAGGAAAAGAAATAGTTGTCAAGTGATGAACACCAATATGGATGATTATCCTTCCAGTGGAACACAGAATTTCTGCATCACTGGAAAGAGTATTTTTTTTTTACACTGTAGCTGTAATTGGAGGATATGAGATACTATAGCTGAAGTGGCCTAATTTTTAAGCATACTGGGGTTTGTGGCACATCTTATACAACATTCCTTGTTTGGGAAGTAGCTTCCTAGTATGTATGATGTATATCAGGCTAATTCTAGTAGAACTTGAATTTTGCATACATTTTCCGGGGCTATTATGCCTTTCTGCTTTTCCATACCCTCAAATGACATAAAATTGCCTTCATGAGGCTAATTAAAAATGTGGAAACTGAATATGCTTGTGTCTTTGAAAATTTTGAGTCATATTTGAGAGGCTTTTAAGTAGTGTAGTATTTTAGTTAAAATCTTTTTTATGAATGTGCAGATTATGTATCATTTCTTTTAGTATTTAGCTCATGGGCTTTCTTAGCTCATAATATCCTAATAGCCAAGACCAGCACACTCAGGAGAATAATTGAATTTGAATATAATTAGAATAGTTCACAGCTTAGGAAACATTGGTGAAGAAATGATGACGTAGGAAGCTGACTTGAATTGGTAACGGTTTTAGGAAGCAAACACAGATGCTGTTGCCTTATTCTGGACAGTTACTGTTAAGAAAGTTGTCAGAAGAAACACATCTGCCTTTTTTTTTCCAGGTGAACAGCCGTGAGTGGTCCAGGATGATAGTGCTCATTTTGTTGGGTAAGTGAATGGTGCTTCTTTCTGGTTTATCTGAATTACTAATAATACTAATTATTTGTAAACTGAACACCATCACGCTTAAACTTAACAGAAGTTTATAATATAAAGTACATTACAGATTTATACTTTAACATGATTCATACCTCTTGCAAAAATGTACACTCACTTTTACTTATTTCTAACTCTATAGATAATGCAGAATGAAAATTTCATTAATCTCTCAGACTGTTTCTGTGTATAAAGTGACCCAATAATTTTGAGCCATTTATTAGGATTAATGGAATTCACACGTGTTAGAACCTTTTAGAAATAAAACCTTCCAGTATCTGTTTACAAGTTATAAGATGAAAAATTTCTGTTATCTATATTATTTATTTGCTTTGAAATTAAACAAAAATAAGACGAATTTAAACCATTCAATTTCGTACAGTGTTAATATTTGCTAACAGTCATTTAGTGAAGTAAAACATTATATCAAAGTGCTTCATATTTTGATTAATTTTTATAAACTAGAGCTGAAGCGTGAACTTATTTCTCTTTTATTGGATCCTATGAATGTATTATAAGACGTTGATGAAAAATAACTTATCTTTATTTAATGCTGAATCCATGAAAATCTATTTGCTAGATGTGTGACTGGAGAATATTTTATATCTTCTTTAGTATTTGGTAGAATCTATAAACTGAATTCAGAAAAGAAATAATTGTAGTCTTAGCTGGATAGTAATTTTAAACATATACCATTTTATGTTTACTGGCATATACATGCTGAATAAAGGCATAATTGTGGGCAAGAAAGCAAAGCAGTTTACTTCAAATTGTGTTGAACATAAAAGGAGAGTCAAATCAAGTCAGGAAACTTAAGAAGGAGAGAACTCCCTTCTATATTTTCAGTTTGTCTTTGGTTTAAGTAATAGTTTTCCATTATTTCAGAATTTTGCCTTTTGTACTTATTCTTAATGTATTTTCTTATTTTTGTAAAGATTTTGAATATGTATTTACTTTTTTGTTGTAAAGAGAAATATGGGAAACTTTAATTTTTATAGATCAGGCAGCAATATAATGAAGCTCACAAAATACATTATAGCCTCATTATGACCATAGTTGAAAAGGCAATGGCTTCTTATTTTCATCTTTTATTTCTAAATTAACTTGACACCAGGTTTCATGAAGGAGGGAAATAATTTCTTAACATAGTTAGAACTAAAATTTTTCTATTTTATAGGTTGTATCAACATTTCCCGTATTATACTATAGAATGCTTGCCAACGTTACCTAAATGGATCTTATAATGAGGAAAATATCTATTGGCAAAGAAATGTGGAAAACGATGAACTTTAAAAACTGAGAGTATTTAATAGGACAATGAACCCTATACTTCTTTAAAATAGTAATAAAATTTGCAGCACTATCCATCTTAATAATTTAAAAATAGAAGTTATTTTTCATTGATCATTTCAGGAGAAGTCTTAAAAAAATCCTAGGTTAAATACAAAACCACAAATCATAGTCAGGAATGAATAAGGCAGATTTTGGAAAGGTAAAGTTATATTTTTAATTCTTGTGGAGCAAATCATTGAGGTGGTTTTCTTAGCTGATTCAATAATTTGTCTCAGTAGAAGATGCAAAAAATCCTATAAAATAATCAATTAAGTAGCTTATTATAAAAACAAAAATGTGAAAGGAAATAAAACATATTTGGGAAAAATAACATGTAGAATTTCTATGTGATCATTACTCTGAAGTACTGATGAAGTTTTGATGATATATCCAGAAGATTATCACTTATAAGATACCTGAGAGAGCTTTTCACGAGATATAATGATTAATGGCAAATAAAATACCATTTTCTTATAAGTTGAGTTTATGACTTCAAATTCCTATTTCTGCGTTTTTGGAAAACTGGATTTGGCAAAGTAACTTTGGGATAGGATCAAAAGAGTCCTCTTTTTCTGTTTCTGGGATTGTCAACTAAGGAAAACAAGGGCTTGACTAAATGAGGTTGTCCATGATCACAAGAGAAAACAGAAAGCTGATATGTCCATTTCCACTCCAGCCCTCAGCAAGAAAAATGTTACCAAGCTACACCCATGGGCCTAATCTCCAAATGCAGTGACCCAGCAAGTAGTACACATGGTCCAATCAGTTGTCTTGGATTCTTCTTATAAGATGAGATTTGGAAAGAGGTAAGATTTAAAAAGAAAAAGATTTTAAGGCCTTACTTGAAGTCTATCACTCTACATTGTCACAGGTGATTCGTAATTAACAACAGCATTTAAAAATTCAAATAGTTTGGCTTTAGTTATAGCTTGACTCTCTTGATGACAGTTATTATAACTGTCTCTGTGACACAATTGCGATCCCCATATGTTTTTCTATTAATTGGTTTGGCTAGTGTCACTTAATTTGCAGAGTCAATTTGACTAACTTGTATGACATATTAAATTAATATTTCTATTTTCTTGATTGCTTTTAGAAAACTTGCTGAAAACATTTCTTTTCTAACAAAAATAACTTGTAAATATCTGGAAGGTATTATTTTTAGATGTTATCAGTTATATATCTCATATATAAACAACTAATAAGTTAAGTATAAGTCAGTATACATGTATTGGATACTCATAGGTCATCATTGTGTTTGGTGGTGAAAATACAGTTATACATTGTCCTTAATGTCTGCCCAGGTAAAGCTATGCAGTACAGTGGTGGAGATAAGCACATGAATATACACACTGCACAACAGTAACTTCTGTAACTGGGGGATCCCCACGGTTCTAGTAAAATGGATTAAAGATGTCAAATTCAATTTGAGTGTGGAAAAAGGGGAGTATGGAATTCAGGTAAAGTTTCCTGAAAATAGATAACGATTGTGTTCAGATTTAAACAACAAAAAGGGTTATTCCAGAAGAAAAAGAAAGGGAATACTTAACAGGACCAGATGGTAAGTATGTGGCATGGATCATTTGGGAAACGATAAATGCTTGAGGCCTTCCAGATTGCGCATGGTGAGGAATATGAGAGCCCTGATATGAGAAATCATTTGAAGGATATAAACAGAAAAATGGCAGCACTAGAATAGTGCATTAGGTAGGTTAGGAGTCATAACTTACCTGAATAATGTTCTGAGTAAGATTAAAACTGGAGACGAACTAATAAGTTAAAAAAATGCTCAAAGTGAAAGTCAACCAAATTTAGCAAGAATGAATATGGGAGAGTGAAGTTGACAATGGAAAATAGTCTACCACAAAACCAGGATTTCTATTGGCTTATGTTAATTGTGGCATGAATTGTAGATGAAGTAGAGTGGTCCACAGCAGAACAAGGATGATGAAGACCCTGTGAAAGTGTTTCTGAAACATTCAAGTAGAGAGAACAATTACATATCTGACTAGAGCACTGGAAGTACTGAGATTGAATTACACATTTGAGAATCATCAGACTAAAGATTTTACTTCAAACCCTAAGAGTACATGGAATTTTCTGCAGAGAATATATAAAATGAAAATAGAAAAGGTCCGATAAGAGAACCCAAGCTAAAATTATGCTTTGCCAGAAGAATAAAATGATCTGGGAAGAATTTTAGCTGTGAACAGAAAATACAACGTAGATAAATATCAAGAGAACAAGAAGGCTGGACTGCCCAAGGAAGAGTTTCAAAAACAAAAAGTCAGCAAAATGCTCAATGGTGACATAAAGTCTTAAAACCTCTAAGTTGGATTTTAAAGGGGTAGAGACAGTTTTTAAGAATAGTTTTAATGGAACAATAGTAACAAAAATAAATTATAAGTTAAGAATAAAGAGATGATGAGAAGGTAAAATGAAAAAATTAAATTATTCATTTGAAAATCTTAAGAACAATTATAGACCTACAGCTAAAGAGGAGGTTAAGATTATTCTGACAATCAATAATTTCACTACATGTTATTTTCCATAATTCTGTCTTTTATCATTAATAACCTAGATTTGCAGAAAATGGATGCCATGCTGACATTACAAACTTGTTTTTGTTGTTGTTGTTGTTATTCAAGCTGTGGGCCTAAGCTTGGAAAATGAATACACTTCCCAAAGCAATAATTGCACATATTTAAGAGAGCAATGCTTACATGACACAAATGGATGTAAGCATGCTTGGAGAGTAATGGAAGATGCCTGCAGTGATTCAGGTAAACAAGTTACTAAAAATACACTCAAATGAGTTATTTTTATGAAAATAAATATAAGATTTGACATTTTGTCATTATCCGAGGCACTATGGTTTTCTCTAAGTATCTTACTCAATCTTGACATCCAATAAATTCACTTTTAATTATGCATTAGCAAATTTAATTACAAAATGATTTTCTTAATTACTAATGGGCTTTAAGTACTGATACTGAGAGCAATGTTATTCAAGATTTCAGATATTTTCTTACCTATCTCACCATATATAATGCTACAATTTTATGCACGCTTCTCAGAACCCTGACAGCATTTTTTCAAACGAAAGATAATTTTGATTATATGTCATGATAAAGTAGAGAAAATAAAAGTTGCTATAATAATTGTGTATTTGTCCATGTATAATGTACATTTTATATTCTAGAAACATATATACAGTATTTTCAATTCTATGTCAAGAACAAGTAAAACTATGGTTTTGGTTTGTAACTTGTCCTACCTTACAAACGTTTGAGTGGGGGAGAGAATGTGAGAATGTGAAGATTGGAGAGTGACTGGTATTTTCTTAAAAAGAAAAAATATATATATTTTGAATATTCAAATAGATAAATAAGCATTGAGTGGGAGCCTCATAATAAAACTCCTTTTATTAAAAGCAAATAAAATAAACTGACCATATGGTAGAACATAGTTTATACAGTAGAACACTGTTATACAGTATAAGTTCAAAGGCATAATTTATTTGCTCAAAGTAACAATTTTAAGATGAGGACAGAGGGTGACAAAAATAATTTATTTGTTTTGATGATTAAACTTCTTGCTACATTTTATAAGGCAGTTTAAAATATGTTGTCAAAGTACTATATTTAGTTGTCACAAATTGTAACTTATTTATTTTTATTTATTTATTTTTTATTTTTTATTGCATTTTAGGTTTTGGGGTACATGTGCAGAACATGCGAGACAGTTGCATAGGTACACACATGGAAGTGTGTGTTGCTTCCTTTCTCCCCTTCACCCACATTTGGCATTTCTCCCCAGGCTATCCCTCCCCAGCTCCCCCACCCCCGGCTGGTCCTCCCCTTTTCCCCCCAATAGACCCTGTGACCATGGGTTCTCATTTTTCATTACCCCCCTATGAGTGAGAATATGTGGTATTTTATTTTCTATTCTTGTGTCAGTTTGTTGAGAATGATGTTCTCCAGATTCATCCATGTCCCTACAAACAACACGAACTCATCATTTCTGATTGCTACATAATATTCCATGGTGTATATGTGCCACATTTTCCCAGTCCAGTCTATCATCAATGGACATTTGGGTTGGTTCCAGGTCTTTGCTATTGTAAACAGTGCTGCAATGAACATTCGTGTGCATGTGTCCTTATAGTAGAATGATTTATAGTCCTTTGGATATATACCCAGTAATGGGATTGCTGGGTCAAATGGAATTTCTATTTCTTAGGCCTTGAGGAATCGCCACACTGTCTTCCACAATGTTTGAACTAATTTACACTCCCACCAACAGTGTAAAAGTGTTCCTTTTTCTCCACATCCTCTCCAGCATCTGTTGTCTCCAGATTTTTTAATGATTGCCATTCTAACTGGCGTGAGATGGTATCTCAATGTCATTTTGATTTGCATTTCTCTAATGACCAATGATGATGAGCATTTTTTCATATGATTGTTGGCCTCATATATGTCTTCTTTTGTAAAGTGTCTGTTCATATCCTTTGCCCATTTTTGAATGGGCTTGTTTGTTTTTTTCCTGTAAATCTGTTTGAGTTCTTTGTAAATTCTGGAAATCAGTCGTTTGTCAGATGGGTAAACTGCAAAAATGTTTTCTCATTCTGTTGGTTGCTGATTTACTCTAGTGACGGTTTCTTTTGCTGTGCAGAAGCTGTGGAGTTTGATTGGGTCCCATTTGTCTATTTTGGCTTTTGTTGTCAATGCTTTTGGTGTTTTGTTCATGAAGTCCTTGCCTACTCCTATGTCCTGGATGGTTTTGCCTAGATTTTCTTGTAGGGTTTTTATGGTGCCAGGTCTTATGTTTAAGTGTTTAATCTATCTGGAGTTAATTTTGGTGTAAGGTGTCAGGAAGGGGTCCAGTTTCTGCTTTCTGCACATGGCTAGCCAGTTTTCCCACCATTTATTGAACAGGGAATTCTTTCCCCATTGCTTGTTTTTGTCAGTTTTATCAAAGATTGTATGGTTGTAGATATGTTGTATTGCCTCTGATGCCTCTGTTCTGTTCCATTGGTCTATATCTCTGTTTTGGTACCAGTACCATGCTGTTTTGATTACTGTAGCCTTGTAGTATAGTTTGAAATCCAGTAGTGTGATGCCCCCTGCTGTGTTCTTTTTGCTTAGAATTGACTTGGCTATGCGGGCTCTCTTTTGGTTCCATATGAAGTTTATGGTGTTTTTTTCCAGTTCTGTGAAGAAAGTCAATGGTAGCTTGATGGGGATAGTGTTGATTCTGTAAATTACTTTGGGCAGTATAGCCATTTTCATGATATTAATTCTTTCTAACCATAAACATGGAATGTTTCTCCATCTGTTTGTGTTCTCTCTTATTTCGTTGAGCAGTGGTTTGTAGTTTTCCTTGAAGAGGTTCCTTACGTTCCTTGTGAGATCTATTCCTAGGTATTAACTTATTTATTAATTTTAGTGTACAAATAGCAAGTTGTTTGCAGTAAGATTTGCATAATTATTTTATATATAAAGCTGAAATATACATATTCTCAAAGGTATAACTGAAATAAACTGAAGTAGTTTTAGTCAAAATAATAAAAGATGATTTTCAGGTAGAGGAATATATATTTTTAAATTAATGCAGAAAAATCAAATATTGCTAATTATGAAAGACTCATTCACTTTTTCAATAATACTTAGTTCTATGTGCCAGAATCATATATTTTTTAATGATAAATTTAAAACCACCTGCACGTCTCTTACTATAGTCTTAGAATGAAATGAAAATAAAATATCAGATTAAGACAAAATAGCTGATAAAATAGATAAGCAGACAAAACATTAAAGAGCATTCCGGTCACCTCGGGTAGGAATAGACTTGTTTTTACTGAAAAGCAAGAAATGACATTCTAAGTAAGAACAAAGCTATTTTAAAATGCAGAAAATTGTAGTATAGAAAGTACATTATGGAAAATATTCAATGAAAATAGATGTTTTTCTTAAAAAGTCACTTACACGGATGTCCTGTAGTAACCCCAGATAATCTTACTACATTAATTATTCAGATTAATATGTTAAAAGTACTTTGGGGAGGAAGAATCCAAAATTATAATCAGATTAATATCTATAATGTTATGTTTTTGATTGTGAGATCCAGGTGACATCTGCAAGATGAGGAATTCATCATACTGTAACCTGAGTATCCGGTACTTAGTGGAAAGCAATTTCCAATTTAAAGAGTGTCTCTGCACTGATGACTTCTCTTGTACTGTGAACAAACTGCTTGGAAAAAAATGTATCAATAAATCAGGTAATATTTTGTTATAAGAAATGTTTATAATCATGAAAAAAGCTACAGTTTCAAAATTAACATCTATGTAATCGGATTAATTTTTTCATAATTTGATTAATTCATTTCAAAGTTTTATTATTTTAAAAATTTTGTTGGTACATAGTAGTTGTATATATTTGTAGGGTACATGAGGTTTTTTGACACAGTTTTTGATGTACCTTGGGATTTTGTGAGGCATTAGACCTCAGTAAACACATGAAATATTTCTTTAATTGCTAACCACAGTTTTAAGCTTTATTTGAGTCATTAGAATTATAGATTGACTCACTCAATTCTTATATTTGTGAGGTTTATTGTGGCTTTGCACAACACCTGGATGATATAAGACAAATAAGATATTATATTTGTTGTTAAGGAACTCAGAGTCTCCCGGGAGAAATAAAAATGTAATTGCTAGAGTTACTTGCCTTTGCATAGGAACATTTAATCAGGCTAACATACTGGAGTAGTGGTGATCAGCTAGGCTGGAGGTACCTTTGAGGGTACAACAAAGATGTTCCAAGAGATGTGCAAGATCAAACAGTTCTAAAGTGAACAGTTTTTAGTCTTTAATTCCCCTATGTACTCTGAAAAGTAAACAGCTGAGGAATGCACCTGTTATCATAGAGTGCTAACCTCTTCTTTTATAATCAACTTTCTCTCACTTTGTAAGAGGTAGATTTACCTCTCATCTCCATGGAATGATCTCATCGTCCAACCCATTTAATCATTCCTGGTGAGCTGATTAGACAATTTTCTGTTCTATAATTTTGCCTTTTCCAGAATATCAACAATTGAAGTTATGCAACATGTAGTCATTTTAATTCAGTATATTTTATTTAACATAATACATTAAATATCCATTTATTTTTCTCATGCACAAGTTGTTTTTTCTTGATGAGTAGTATTTCATTGTCTGAGTATACCAAAGATTGGTTATCTGTTCATTATTGAAAGTAAATTGCATTATTTCCAGGTTTTCAGGGATTAAAAATAAGGCTACTGTAAATATTCACATACAAGACTCATACAAACATAAGTTTTATTTCACAATTTTGAAATTGTGGAGTCACATGGTAAGTATATACTTAATATTACCAAAAGCTTCTAAACTGTAATTCAGATTTAATGTAACCATCAATGTATAAAAGTTCTAGTTGCTTCATGTCCCCAATAGCACTTTTTTGCCATTCTAATATATATAGTGGCATCACATTAAGGTTTTAATTTATACTTAATAATAATCTTGAGCATATTTTTATGTTCTATGTGCCATCTATCTTATTGGGTAAAATATTTTTTTCAAACTTTTGGCCATTTTTAAATTGGTTTTGGTTATGCATTGAGTTTTGAGAGTTGTTTTTTTTCCTTTTTATTGCATTTTAGGTTTTGGGGTACATGTGCAGAACGTGCAAAATAGTTGCATAGGTACACACATGGCAGTGTGTTTTGCTGCCTTGCTGCCCTTCACCCACATTTGGCATTTCTCCCCAGGCTATCCCTCCCCAGCTCCCACCCCGTGCTGTCCCTCCTCATTCCCCCCAATAGACCCTGATGTGTAGTACTCCCTTCCCTGTGTCCATGTGTTCTCATTTTTCCTCACCTGCCCATGAGTGAGAATATGTGGTATTTCATTTTCTGTTCTTGTGCCAGTTTGCTGAGGATGATGTTCTCCCGATTCGACCATGTCCCTACAAAGGATATGAACTCATTGTTTTTTATTGCTGCATAATATTCCATGGTGTATATGTGCCACATTTCCCAGTCCAGTCTATCATCGATGGGCATTTGGGTTGGTTCCAGGTCTTTGCTATTGTAAACAGTGCTGCAATGAACATTCGTGTGCATGTGTCCTTATAGTAGAATGATTTATAGTCCTTTGGATATACATCCAGTAATGGGATTGCTGAGTCAAATGGAATTTCTATTTCTAAGGCCTTGAGGAATCGCCACACTGTCTTCCACAATGGTTGGACTAATTTACACTACCACCAACAGTGTAAAAGTGTTCCTTTTTCTCCACATCCTCTCCAGCATCTGTTGTCTCCAGATTTTTTAATGATCGCCATTCTAACTGGCATGAGATGGTATCTCAGTGTGGTTTTGATTTGCATCTCTCTAATGACCAGTGATGATGAGCATTTTTTTTATAAGTTTGTTGGCCTCATGTATGTCTTCTTTTGTAAAGTGTCTGTTCATATCCTTTGCCCATTTTTGAATGGGCTTGTTTGTTTTTTTCCTGTAAATCTGTTTGAGTTCTTTGTAAATTCTGGAAATCAGTCGTTTGTCAGATGGGTAAACTGCAAAAATGTTTTCCCATTCTGTCGCTTGCCGATTCACTCTAGTGACTGTTTCTTTTGCCGTACAGAAGCTGTGGAGTTTGATTAGGTCCCATTTGTCTATTTTGGCTTTTGTTGTCAATGCTTTTGGTGTTTTGTTCATGAAGTCCTTGCCTACTCCTATGTCCTGAATGGTTTTGCCTAGATTTTCTTCTAGGGTATTTATGGTATTGGGTCTTATGGTTAAGTCTTTAATCCATCTGGAGTTAATTTTGGTGTAAGGTGTCAGGAAGGGGTCCAGTTTCTGCTTTCTGCACATGGCTAGCCAGTTTTCCCAACACCATTTATTAAACAGGGAATCCTTTCCCCATTGCTTGTTTTTGTCAGTTTTATCAAAGATTGTATGGCTGTAGATATGTTGTGTTGCCTCCGATGCCTCTGTTCTGTTCCATTGGTCTATATCTCTGTTTTGGTACCAGTACCATGCTGTTTACTGTAGCCTTGTAGTATAGTTTGAAGACCAGCAGTGTGATGCCTCCTGCTGTGTTCTTTTTGCTTAGAATTGACTTGGCTATGTGGGCTCTCTTTTGGTTCCATATGAGGTTCATGGTGGTTTTTTCCAGTTCTGTGAAGAAAGTCAATGGTAACTTGATGGGGATAGTGTTGATTCTGTAAATTCTTTGGGCAGTATAGCCATTTTCACGATATTAATTCTTCCTAACCATGAACATGGAATGTTTCTCCATCTGTTTGTGTCCTCTCTTATTTCATTGAGCAGTGGTTTGTAGTTTTCCTTGAAGAGCTCCCTTACAGTCTTTGTAAATTGTATTCCTAGGTATTTTATTGTTTTTGTAGCAATTGTGAATGGCAGTTCGTTCTTGATTTGGCTCTCTTTAAGTCTGTTATTGGTGTATAGGAATGCTTGTAATTTTTGCACATTGATTTTATATTCTGAGACTTTGCTGAAGTTGCTTATCAGTTTCAGGAGTTTTTGGGCTGAGAGGATGGGGTCTTCTAGATATACTATTATGTCATTTGCAAATAGAGACAATTTGGCTTCCTCCTTTCCTATTTGAATACCCTTTATTTCTTTTTCTTGCCTGCTTGCTCAGGCTAGAACTTCCAGTACTATATTGAATAGGAGTGGTGAGAGAGGGCATCCTTGTCTAGTGCCAGATTTCAAAGGGAATGCTTCCAGTTTTTGTCCATTCAGTATGATATTGGCTGTTGGTTTGTCGTAAATAGGCTTTATTACTTTGAGATACGTTCTATCAATACCGAGTTTATTGAGGGTTTTTAGCATAAAGGGCTGTTGAATTTTGTCGAATGCCTTCTCCGTGTCAATTGAGATAATCATGTGGTTTTTGTTTTTGGTTCTGTTTATGTGGTGAATTACATTTATAGACTTGTGTATGTTGAACCAGCCTTGCATCTCCGGGATGAATCCTACTTGATCATGATGGATAAGTTGTTTGATGTGCTGTTGCAATTGGTTTGCCATTATTTTATTGAAGATTTTTGCATCTATGTTCATCATGGATATTAGCCTGAAGTTTTCTTTTCTTGTAGAGTTTCTGCTGGGTTTTGGTATCAGGATGATGTTGGTCTCATAAAATGATTTGGGAAGGATTCCCTCTTTTCAGATTATTTGGAATAGTTTCAGAAGGAATGGTACCAGCTCCTCTTTGTGTGTCTGGTAGAATTCAGCTGTGAACCCATCTGGATCTGGGCTTTTTTTGTGTGGTAGGCTCTTAACTGCTGCCTCAACTTCAGACCTTGTTATTGGTCTATTCATAGTTTTGGCTTCCTCCTGGTTTAGGCTTGGGAGGACACAGATGTCCAGGAATTTATCCATTTCTCCCAGGTTTAGTAGTTTATGTGCATAGAGTTGTTTGCAGTATTCTCTGATGATGGTCTGAATATCTGTGGAATCTGTGGTGATTTCCCCTTTATCGTTTTTTATTGCATCTATTTGGTTGTTCTCTCTTTTCTTTTTTATCAGTCTGGCTAGTGTTCTGTCTATTTTGTTCATCTTTTCAAAAAACCAGCTCTTGGATTTATTGATTTTTTTTGAAGGGTTGTCGTGTCTCTATCTCCTTCAGTTCTGCTCTGATCTTAGTTATTTCTGGTCTTCTGCTAGGTTTTGAGTTTTTTTTATCTTGCTCCTCTAGCTCTTTCAATTTTGATGATAGGGTGTCAATTTTGGATCTCTTCACTCTTCTCATGTGGGCACTTATTGCTGTATATTTTCCTCTAGAGACTGCTTTAAATGTGTCCCAGAGATTCTGTTATGTTGTGTCTTCATTCTCGTTGGTTTTGAAGAACTTCATTTTTGCCTTCATTTTATTGTTTATCCAATCAACATTCAAGAGCCAGTTGTTCAGTTTCCATGATACTCTGTGGTTCTGAGTTGGTTTCTGAATTCTGAGTTCTAACTTAATTGCACTATGTTTTGAGAGACTGTTTGTTATGATTTCAGTTGTTTTGCATTTGCTGAGGAGTGCTTTACCTCCAATTATGTGGTCAATTTTAGAGTAGGTGTGATGTGGTGCTGAGAAGAGTGTATATTCTGTGGATTTGAGGTGGAAAGTTCTGTAAATGTCTATCAGGTTTGCTTGTTCCAGGACTGAGTTCAAGCACTGGATATCCTTGTTAATTTTCTGTCTGGTTGATCTGTCTAATACTGACAGTGGAGTGTTAAAGTCTCCCACTATTATTGTGTGCGAATCTAGGTCTCTTTGTAAGTCGTTAAGAACTTGCCTTATATATCTGGGTGCTCTTGTATTGGGTCCATATATATTTAGGATCATTAGCTCTTGTTGTATTGATCCTTTTACCATTATGTAATGACCTTCTTTGTCTCTTTTGATCTTTGTTGCTTTAAAGTCTGTTTTATTAGAGACGAGAATTGCAACTGCTGCTTTTTTTTGCTCTCCATTTGCTTGGTAAATCTTCCTCCATCGCTTTATTTTGAGCTTTTGTGTATCCTTGCATGTGATATGGGTTTCCTGGATACAACACACCAATGGGTTTTGGATTTTTATCCATTTTGCCAGTCTGTGTCTTTTGATTGGTGCATTTAGCCCATTTACATTTAGGGTTAATATTGTTATGTGTGAATTTGATACTGCCATTTTGATGCTAGCTGGCTGTTTAGCCTATTAGTTGATGCAGATTCTTCTTTTTGTTGATACTCTTTAGCATTTGGTATGTTTTTAGAATGGCTGGTACTGGGTGTTCCTTTCTATGTATAGTGCCTCTTTCAGGAGCTCTTGTAAAGCAGGCCTGGTGGTGACAAAATCTCTGAGTACTTGTTTGTTCGCAAAGGATTTTATTTTTCCTTTACTTATGAAGCTCAGTTTGGCTGGATATGAAATTCTGGGTTGAAAGTTCTTTTCTTTAAGGATGTTGAATATTGGCCCCCACTCTCTTCTGGCATGTAGAGTTTCTGCCGAGAGATCTGCTGAGTCTGATGGGCTTCCCTTTGTGGGTGACCTGACCTTTCTCTCTGGCTGTACAGCAGAGGGGCTAGACTGTTAGAAGGAAAACTAAGTAACAGAAATACTACAGCATCAACAATCTGGGCATACACTCAGAGACCCAATCTAAAAGCCAGCAACTACTCAGACGACAGGTGGATAAATCCACAAAGATGGGAAGAAACCAGTGCAAAAAGGAGGAAAACGCTCGAAACCAAAACACCTCACCTCCTACAAAGGACCAAAACTCCTCACCAGCAAGGGAACAAGCTGGATGGAGAATGAGTGTGACGAAATGATGGAATCAGACTTCAGAAGGTGGATAATGAGAAACTTCTGTGAGCTAAAAGAACATGTTCTAAATCAATGCAAAGAAACTAAGAACCTTGAAAAAAGATTTGAAAAAAGATTCGAGGAAATGATAACAAGAATGGACAACTTAGAGAGGAATATGAATGAATTGAAGGAGCTGAAAAACACAACATGAGAACTTCGTGAAGCATGCACAAGTTTCAACAGCCGAATTGACCAAGCAGAAGAAAGAATATCAGAAGTCAAAGATCAACTCAATGAAATTAAACGAGAAACAAAGATTAGAGAAAAAAGTGCAAAAAGGAATGAGCAAAGTCTCCAAGAAATGTGGGACTATGTGAAGAGACCTAACCTACGTTTGATAGGTGTACCAGAATGTGACGAAGAGAATGAATCCAAGCTGGAAAATACTCTTCAGGATATTATCCAGGAAAATTTCCCCAACCTAGCAAGGCAGGCCAATATTAAAGTCCAAGAAATACAGAGAACACCACAAAGATATTCTGCAAGAAGAACAACCCCAAGGCACATAATTGTCAGATTCACCAGGGTTGAAATGAAGGAGAAAATACTAAGGGCAGCCAGAGAGTTGTTTCAGTATATCAAATAGATTTTTTTTATCTGAAAATGTGCTTTTTATTTTTTAGTCTGTGTCATTATTTCCTTGAGTGTCTTAAAAATCAGAATCTAAAAAATTGGTGAAATTCAGTTTGTTTTTTTCATAGATCATACTTTTGATGTTGCATCTAACAAACATTTCGCTAATTCACATTAACAAAGATTTTCTCATATGATCTTGAAATAATGCAGTTTTAGGTTTTATATTTAGACCTATGTTACACTATGAGTTAATTTTTGTATAGTACAAGATACAAGTCAGATTTTATTTTTCATGCAGATATATAATTGTTCAATTCACGTTTGTGGAAAATAATACCAGTTCTAGTTTTCTCAAAAGTCATTTGGCCATATATTGGTGGCTGTACTTCTAGACTTTCTATTCTGCTCCATTGAATTAATTCTGTACTTTTGCAGATATTCTACAGTCTTACTGTAGCTTCACCGTCTTAAAGTAGTGTGATTCCTTCAACTGTTATTTAAAAAATAATTTTGGCTATTCTATTTATTTGTCCTTTTAAAAGTATTTACCTGTTTTTGTTGTTGTAGTTACTGTTTTTGAAAGAGGGCCTTGCTCTTTTACCCATGCTGGGGTGTAGTGGCCCAATCTTGACTCAGTGCAGCCTCTGCCTCCTAGATTCATGCAATTCTCATGCCAAAGTCTTCTAAGTAGTTGGGATTATAGGGGTGTGCCATCATGCCAGAGTAATTTTTGTATTTTTAATAGAAACTGGCTTTCTCCATGTTGGCCAGGCTGGTCTCCAACTCCTGGGCTTAAGTGATCTACCCACCTTAGTTTCCAAAAGTGTTGAGATTACAGGTGTGAACCACCTGGTTGGTCCACTTTCTTTCCACAAAAATTGCAGAATCAGCTTGTCAATGTCTGCAAAGAAATCCTGCTGACCTTTTAACTGGATTTACCTTCAAATTATAAACGAATTTACTATGTTGAGTGTTCAGATTCATTAAAATGATATATTTCTCCATTTATTTATAACTTTATTGATTTAATTCATTTTTTTTAATATATAATTCTTGCACATTTATTTTAGGCTTCTACAAACACACTTCACTTTTTGGTACTGTTGTAAATGGTAATTTATTTTACATCTTAACTCTCGATTGATTATAGTGATTATATAGAAATACAATCGACTTTTGTATATGGACCTTACTCTATGACTGGCTAAATGCAACTATTAGTTCTTTTTTTTTTCTGGAAGAATCTGCAGGATATTCTACATAAGTAGTCTTGTCATCTATAATAGAGTTTCACGTTTCCCTTTCCAATCTGCAGTCTTTTATTTATTTTCCTTGCTTTATTACCCTAACTAGAGCTTTCAGTATATTAAATAGAATTGTTAAAAGTGGGCATCTTGCCTTTTCACCTGTCTTAGAAAAAAGACATTCAGTTTTGTACCATAAAGAGTGTGTGTATTGTGTGTGTGTGTGTGTGTGTGTGTGTGTGTGTGCATGTGCACTTTGCAGGTTCTCTTTATCAGGTCGAGGAAATTCCTTTTATATTTCTGTTTTTCTTTGTTTTTACAATCATAAATGGATAAATAAATGCTGAATTCTGCAAATGCTTTTTTCCTTCATTGCTGTTGATTACTTCAAACATTCATCTTTTCTTTTTGTTGGGAACATTCCAATATTTCTGGCTATTTCAAAATATATAGTAAATAGGTGTTAACTATAGTCTTTCTGCTGTACAATCAAGTACTAGAACTTATTCCTTCTATGTTACTGTGGATTTGTACCCATTAACCAACTTCTCTCCATTTCTCCTCCCCCATGTCCTGCCAAGCCTGATCACATTTTTTTCCTTTAGTTTTTTATATGGTGAAATTTATTATTTGATTTTTGACTGTTGTTCCAGCCCTTTTATTCAAGGCTAAATTCTGTTCAATCATGGTCTATTACTCATTTTGTTTTTCTGGATTTAACTGCTAATATTTTGTTTAAATAACTATGTTCATGAAGTATATTGGCATGTTAATTTGTTTTCTTATAATGTCTTTGTGTTGTTTGGTATCTAATTTATGCTGACCTTGTAAAATGAACTGGGAAGGATTTCCTCCTGTTTCATATTCTGGAAAAGTATAAAAAGAATTTATATTATTCCTTCCTTACATGGTTGATTTCATTAGCCAGGAAAGATATCTGGCCCATCCTTCATTAAAAGGTTAGAAAATATAAATTCAATGTGTTCACTTGTTGTAAGACTATTCTTGCTATCTACTTCTTCATGGGTACGCTTTGGTAGTTTGTGTCTTCCATATGCTGAATTTATTTTGTATTTTTATTCTTAAAGTTTTCAATTCACTCTTCCTTTTTGGTTTCTATCTCTCAACAAAGTTGCTGCTAGTATTTCCTAATTGTTCTTTTTAATGTCTGTAGCAGTTGCAGTGATGTCCTTTTTATTTAGTTATTGATAATTTGTATAATTTGTATCTTTCCAGTTTTGCTATTTACTGTTTCTTTGTGTGTATGTCTGATTTGATTTTAAGGTGCTCCCCATTTTCTTGCCTTTTAACCTAAAACCTTGAACCACTGATTTGAGATTTTATTCTTTCCTCATGTAAGCATTTAATACTATAAATTTCCTTCCAAGTACTGATTTGGCTATAGCCACATATTTTGATATCTTGTTTTAATTTCTATTTATGTCAAAATATTTTCTTCTGTTCCCTGCAACATCCTTCTCCTGGGTTCAAGCTACTCCCCTGCCTCATTTTTCCTAGTAACTGGGATTACAGGTACATACCACCATGCCAAGCTGATTTGGTATATTTAGAAGAGATGGGTTTTGCTATGTTGGCCAGGCTGGTCTTGAACTCCAGATCTCAGATGATCCACTTCCGTCGGCTTTTCAAAATGCTGGGATTACAGGCATGAGCCACTGTGCCCAGGCAGAAGTTTGTTTAATTTCCTAATATCTGAGATTTATCAGCTATTTTCATTATTGATTTCTGATTTAATTTCAGTATCATTAAATAATATATTTTGTATGATCTCAATTGTTAATTAAAATAATGGCCAAATATCACCTGTACAATGTGATACATGGTATAGTCATCTGTAAGGATGCTCACATACACACCATAAACACAATGTCACTTATATGATGTGATATATTGCTACACACATGATAAGGATACACACATACACACACATAGACAAAGTACTAAAAGCCATAGAGTACAAAATAATGGTGACTCAGAAGACTTCACACAATTGTCAGACTTGGGCCTTTTAGGGTAGGTTAGGTTTCATTAGGGAGGCAAAATAAAATGGGTATTTTAATCAGAAGAAATAGAATGAAGAGGCGAACATTTGGGGGAACAACAAATCTCTTGTTAAGCTGGCTAGCAGAATGGAAAAGTATTTGATAACCCTGGGGAAAAAAAACAGATATTTATGAAAAGGAGGAAAACTGAACTTACATATCTTTGTAAAGAGATTAGACTTCAAACTGTTGTTATGAGGAGCTGTTACATTTTTTTTATTATTATTTTTTTCACTTCTAAAAGCATTTAATTATAGTATACATTGGCTATATGACAAGATTATGAAATTTGTCTAAGAAATTCAATAATTATTAAAATTATAATGTTTCTTCAGTATATTTCTATAAAAATTACATTTGCAAAAACATTACTTAAAATATGGAATTAATTGGTAAGAAAAGTTACCCTAAGAAAATAGTAGAAACTCTTTGTGGCATTTCCATTTGCTTTTGCACTTCCATTTTTCTGTTTTTCTTTTTTTTTTTTTTATTGTATTTTAGGTTTTGGGGTACATGTGAAGAACATGCAAGATAGTTGCATAGGTACACTTGTGGCAGTGTGATTTTCTGCCTTCCTCCCCTTCACCTATATCTGACATTTCTCCCCATGCTATCTCTCCTCAACTCCCCACCCCCTGCTGTCCCTCCCCTATTCCCCCCAACAGACCCCAGTGTGTAGGGCTCCCCTCCCCGTGTCCATGTGTTCTCATTGTTCAACACCCACCTATGAGTGAGAACATGCAGTATTTCATTTTCTGTTCTTCTATCAGTTTGCTGAGAATGATGTTCTCCAGGTTTATCCATGTCCCTACAAAGGACACGAACTCATCATTTTTGATTGCTGCATAATATTCCATGGTGTATATGTGCCACATATTTTAAATAGAGGAATATATCATCAGTTTCTCAAAAGATATTACAGGCAGTAAGGTAGGAATGCGGGGGGTGGGCAGAGAAAGATGCAGGTCAGGAATACCAGTTAAAAGCCATCAAAATAATTTGAGATAGAGGTGATGCATGCCTGAACTAACACACTGATCCTGAGAATTATAATAAAACTCCTGGTATATTTGTGAATAATAATCAATAGGAATTGGTGACCAGTTGGATATGAGGAGTTTAAATGTATTAAGAATAATCTCCAGGTGGCTAGCCTGGGACAAGGAGATTGCTACACACTGAGCCAAGAAGTGATAACTTGTACAGGACTGTGGACAAAAGTGATGAGTTGTATTCTGAAAACATTGCATTTGAGACATGCTTTAGAATATTCGAGTCAGGAATATTAGTATTTTTTTCTAACTTTGCAATGATAAAAAAAAGTCTAAAAAATGTTAAGGAACATGTCTCATCAAGCTGGCATTGGAAAGCAGGGATCTTGAGGAGATAAATCTAAAATAGATATACAGAAGTTTATACGTAGATACAAAACATAAAGGAGAATAAGGCTGTCTAGGAGAAAACACAAAGAGAGGAGAAAAATATTTTCAGAACAATTTTATGATCTATTTGAAGAAGCCAAAAAGAAGTTTTTAAAGATGGGAAAAGAAGCTACAAAGAGTGGAATTTTTGATGCCAGTGAAAGAGAAGACCTTGTTTAACCTAAAGACACCTATACCACTCAACTGTACGTGGGGAATTACAACTTCAACATATGAATTCAGGGGGTATGGGACAAACATTCATCCACAACAGTGAGTGAAGCTTCTGTTTACTTATGCCTACAGAGTAGTTTCTTGAAAGTATTCTAGTCAGTGGCACAACCTTACCGATCAGACCAATTCAGAGGTATTAATCCATAAAAAATGTTCAGCCTAGACTTATGTACCTTTTACAAAAGCTATAGGATTTAAAGGAATCTGCTTATTGGGATTTTATTAAATATGGAATAGTAGCACAGAAGTTGGAACCTCCAGATCTTCCTCAGAGAGATAGGATGATGGGTGGCATCAAGAAGAAAGAGTGATTCTCAAGCTGAGGCTTGATCAATTAACCAAATGAAAAACAATGCCTAGTGAGAATAACGTGGACAAAAAATAAGGAGTCTGGAAGGCTGTAACACACCTGGAGTCAGAAGTAAGTTTCTTGTGATATGTGTACTAGACTAGTAGGTAGGAAATATGAACAAACAGCTCAGATTAGTACACAATCATGAAGGGACATTTATGTCATAATAGAAATTAATGTCTTAATATCCAATGAAAACATAATAATTTTCCCTTTAAAATGAAAATCATATCATCTGATTCCCTTGCCACTTTACCAATACATTCATGTTCCTTCTGTTTTCTTTTGGTTTAATTTTATATGTCTGTATTTCCTTCTAGGCTATGAGATGCTTGATGACAGGGACTGCAGATTTGCATCCTCAGTTTGTCACCTGGTACATAGTAGGGAACCAACCAATGTTTCTTTAAATATCTTGAAATTAGATGAACACTGAGTTCATTTCCATTGATGAAATTTTCCAATACTATAATTTTAATTCATAAGAACTGTTGGAGGGTAAGATAATCAGAGATGAAATTGGTTTTAAAATTGTATTCAAACTAAATCAAACTATCTTACTTAGGAGGGTTTTTATGTTGGGTGGCAGTGGGAGATGGTGCTCAGAAAATATGCCTTCTGTTTTTGTCTCCCCAGTCAGTGTCCACTGTTGTTTACTCTTTGCACACCGTCTAGTCACTAGCATTTGTTTAAGTCTTGAAGTAACTGAATCCTCAGAGTAGGGATGTTCAGCTCACTTGAATGATATTTCAGAGGCTTATTTTCTTCATCTATACCATATTAATTTTGAATAGCAAGGGTTAAATAAGTGTTAGATAACCTTGTATGTACTTTTGCTTGAATATATGTGGACTTTATTCACTTATAAATGTAGCCCACATTATTCCTAGGAAATTTAGAAAATTGTTCAATAATGAAATAGTTTTTTTGTTTTCCTTCTAGATAACATGAAAGAGGATAAATTCAAATGGAATCTAACTACACCTTCCCATCATGGTAATGTTTATATGTTATTATTTTGATCGGCATTGCAAACACTTGACAGTATAATTTAAAATGCTGTTACCAGACTTCTTAAAGATACATTAATACAAAATAAATTATGTGGTTTAACAGTTCTAATATAACAAAATGCAACAAAATCATTTCATTTCTTCTCCTAATGATGATATTAAAGCAACTACTTTGCCCATTCATTATCAATTTATAGATGTGCTAAGAAATACTTAATAATTAAAACCAAATAGTAGGTTGGGTGTGGTGGCCTGCAGTCCTAGCATTTTGAGAGGCTGAGGTAGGTGGATTCTTTGAGCCCAGAAGTTTTAGACCAGCCTGGAAAACATGGCAAAACCCTGTCTCTACAAAAACAAAAATCAAAACTTAGCTGGGCATGGGGGCATGTGTGCCTGTGATCCCAGTTCATTGGGAGGCTGAGGCAGGAGGATCACTTGAGCCAATGAGATGGAAGTTGCTGTGAGCTGATATCGTGCCACTATACAATAAGACCTTGTCTCAAAAAACAAACAAAAACCCAAATACTAGATAATGATTACATTTCATGGATATTTGTGATCATATAAGTTATTTGGGACCAACTGTTTTGTGCATACTTGTATATATGTAGAAATATAAACATTTATATATGCTAAAATAACTGGGTGGAGCCTCTATTCAAGATTCCCCTCACAAAAACGTACAGCAGAACAAGAATTATTTTGCCTTGAGCCAATGAGCTAACCATAAGCTATACAGTTCAAATGCAATATCTGAAGATTTATTGTTTACATTTGAAAACCCTGAACCAGGAGATTTTTTTCTTCAGCTCATTTTTGGCCCTACACACTTCCCGTCACTCTGGATCACAATATCCCATATAGATGAAAGATGATTCCAATAAGTCTACTATTTCTCAGTAAATTTATACTTGTTCTAAAAAATGTAATGTTTGTCAAAAATAGGACATTGGTACATCATTGTATTTTGCTCATAGACTTCTCACAGTGTTTTATAGATTTTGTATGTACAGTTTTGTATTTACTTTTCCACAACCTGGGCATATCATTCCTTTCAGAATTCAAAAGGATGTGGTCCTGTTTGGAAGTGGCAGAGGCATGTGTAGGGGATGTGGTCTGTAATGCACAGTTGGCCTCTTACCTTAAAGCTTGCTCAGCAAATGGAAATCCGTGTGATGTGAAACATTGCCAAGCAGCCATACGGTTCTTCTATCAAAATATACCTTTTAACATTGCCCAGATGTTGGCTTTTTGTGACTGTACTCAGTCTGATATACCTTGTCAGCAGTCCAAAGAAGCTCTTCACAGCAAGCCATGTGCAATGAACATGGTTTCACCCCCTACTTGCCTCAGTGTAATCCACAGCTGCCAAAATGATGAATTATGCAGGTGGGTAAAAACACTCATTCCTTACTTTCTTATTTTGGCACCTTATTTGTTACAGTCTAGTCCTAACACTTGATCTCGTTACATTAGCTAGAGTTCCCACCATGATCCAATACAGTGTAAATAAAGCCAGACAATTCATATTTTTTTGAATCTGTGGTATATGTACAGTATTGTCTTTGAAATTCAAATGCAGAATTGATTTTTGAAATAAAAAATTCGGTATGTCAAAATGTGGTAGCCATGAAATAGTATTATAAAAATTACATACTCAAGTTAGACTAATGAATTGGTTAATATACCTGACATATATCAGCTTTTTAAATTATTTTTTGGTTTAATTACATACAGCTTTTATAAATCTTATTATGGCAAAAAGACCCTTCAAACTTCGAAATAAATTCTTTCTGTCTCAGGCTGGAGATCAGGAAGAAGAAGGTAGCTTAAATACTCACAAGAGTGGTGCAAGGTCAGAGATAACCAGGTCCACACATAGTCATATCTTTTCACAATGTTAGGCTTTAATTAATACTGTTCAATCACAAAAGCCACGAGCTACATGGAGTTCCCAAAGAGGCAATCTCCTTAGTACTTCTCATTCACTTTATCGTCAGAGCCATAGGCACACAGGCTCAAGCCACTCCACAAATCAGTCAATATTGCAAACCATACATAATAGTATAGTTAATCAATATGTAAGTATTATAGGTTAAACATTCCACAGCAAAGTAATACTTAACATTAAGAGAAAAGGGACAGAGAAGATTGTTAATGAACAAGTCCAGGAATAGTGACAAAAACAAAAAGATTCTTCTGGTCATATCTGTGCTGTCCATTGATCTTGCAAGGAAGAGTCTTTAATGTATGCAGAATCGTTGGCAGTAGATGCTGGGTGCTTATGCGCATTTATCATCTCAAAAATCCTTATTAGAGAGGTGTGATTTCTTTTTACATATTTTCACATCCCTAACCTATTTGAAATAAATACTAAGGTAAATGACAAAGACATTTGTCATAATTTAAGTTCCAACAGATGGGTTTTTTTGGTTATGGTATATAAAATAGTGGTATCACCTAAAATCAATGAAATATGGTAAACACATTTGATTACACTACTTTTCTCACATCAAATGAACTAAAACTATTACTATTCTGTCTTTCTAACTATCATATTCCTACATCAATAAAGAAACCTAATATTTAACCAGCCAGGGCCAGAGGACACCATTGTTTCAATAGCTATCACTATAAAAATATCAGATTTATTCACACGTGGGTACCCAGCTTTGCCTGATTCCAGTGCCAGGGCTTTAGATATGCTACCTAGTTATCTGGAAGCCGTTAGCATTCAACCTTCAAAGCATGCTGTTTCTGAGCATACACATCAAAGAAAATATTTTCATAGCAAGTGATGGCTCTGCTTCTACAGTCCTTGAGAATTCCTGTGATAGACTCTGAACCACACACTCTTACACTGACTTCCCCTTGGTATCAACACCTTCTCAGATGAACTGACATAGAGTTCATAATTTTCCCCAACAAAGACTCCCAGGTTTAATCACCTTTTCAAAATGTTTGGTGTGGGGTCTGGAATGGGATAAGCATTCAAACAATGTCATCTCCCTTCCTCTCACTTTTGAATATTGTACACTTAATTTTTATATTGTAAAGTACATATACATATTTCCTCACATGTAATTTCTTTCTTAGATTAATTCAAGAGTAAGGACTGTCTTCAGTTTCCTTTTACTATGTGCAAATAGTCCCTTAATGAGTACTTTAGAGAGGTAACAGAAATATTATATAATATTAGTAGTCAATGTGAAAAGACAAATCCTATCATTTTCCCAAGCAAATTTTGCCTTAGGGAGATTTCTAGCATTTGTATTAAATTATTGTTAATGTAATTCAGATGAAAAACATCTCCAAGTGGAAAACCACTTCTTCAATGAGAATATTAAGCCTTTTATGATACTTGCCTTTTTTTTCAGAAGAGCCTGTATATAGGCAAAGCAGGGCATTTCAGTTTAAAAATATAATTTCTGGGCCAGGCATGGTGGCTCATGCCTGTAATCCAAGCACTTTGGAGGCCAAGGTGGGTGGATCACCTGAGGTCTGGAGTTCAAGACCAGCCTGATCAACCTGGTGAAACCCCGTCTTAAAAAAAAAAAAAATTATCTATCTATCTATCTATCTATCTATCTATCTATCTATCTATCTATGAAAAATCTGGAACAGATACAGAAATTATATATTTATGTATATGTATACATATACACATATATGTATATAATGTAATATATATACGTGTATATATATTTCTGTCCCTGTTCCAGATTTTTCAATTCATGATGGAATTTGAAATTTCTTTATTTTTTAAAAGCCAAGGAGGACAATTTAAGAGGCATGCCCTTTCTCAATTAATTTTCTCTAGTATAGATAACCTCTGGGAGGTGAGATTATGTCTTGCCAATTTCACAAAAGCCTGGGTATTTACAGAAAATTGTAATACATGATATTTTTATATATTAACTCAAAAAGTAATAAGGTATTTGCTTGGAAAATATTCTAAATACTTTTAAATAGTTATGTATTCTTTATTTAATTTATTTAAAACAGATGGCATCATATTATATACTTCTCTACATTATTTTTGTTATTTTTCCCTAAATGTGGATTAAAGATCCTTCCATAATTGCATATAAGAAAATTCACACATTGGGGCCTGTTGGGTGTAGGGGGTAAGCAGAGAGGACTTGGAGAATGGGTCAAAAGATGCAGCAAACAACCATGGCTCACATATACCTGTGTAGTAAACCTGCATGTTCTGCACATGTATCCCATTTTTTTAGAAGAAATAAAAAAAAGAAAACTCTCAAATTTTTGAATGGCTAGAGAGTATCCCAACGGCATGGATGTAGCTTAGTTAATTTACTGTCTCTTTTGGACATTTAGACATACTCTAGGTCTCATTTCATTGGTAGCTATTGTAAATGGAACTACTTTCAAGATTTGCTTTTCAGATTGTTTGCTGTTAGCATATAGAAATGCTACTGATTTTTGTATGTTAATTTTATGTCTTGCAATTTTACTGAATCTGTTGATCAGTTCTAAGTGTTCTTTGGTGGAGTCTTTGGGTCTTTTCAAATATAAAATTATATAAATCTGCAAACAAGGATAATTTTTCTACCTTTCTAATTTGGGGTGCCCCTCCCCCCTCTTTTTCTTTGTCTAATTGCTCAGCTAGGACTTCCAGTACTATGTTGAATAACACTGATGGAAGGCATCCTTGTCTCATTACATATCTTAAAGGAAAAGCTTTCAATTTTTCCCCATTCCATATGATACTAGCTATGGGTCTGGTCTATCATATGTGGCATTTATTCTATTGAGGTATATTATTTCTATATTCAGGTTTTGAGGGTTTTATCATGAAGTAATATAGAACATTATCAAATGCTTTTTTGGCATCAATTGAAAAGATCCTTAGTTTTTGTCCTTCATTTTGTTGATATGATGCATCAAATTGATTGATTTGCATGTTGAACCATCCTCGTATCACTAGGATAAATCCCACTTGTTCATGATGAAAAATCTTAATGTGTTGTTGAATTTGGTTTGCTAGGATTTTGTTGAGGATTTTTGCATTAATGTTCTTCAGGAAAATTGGCCTATAGTTTATTTTCCTTTATATGTCTTGTCTGGTTTTGATATAAGGGTGATACCGGCCTCATAGAATGAGTTTGGAAGTATTCTTGCCTCTATTTTTGGAAGTATTTTGAGTAGAATTGGTATTCTTCTCTAAGTTTTTGGTAAAATTTAGCATCAAGTCCTATGTTTTCTCTTGCTGCGAGACTTTTTTTTTTATAGCTTTGATCTTAGTACTTTTTATTGGTCTGTTAAGTATTTGGATTTCTTCATAGTTCAATCTTTGTAGGTTTTATGTGTCTACAAATTTATTTCTCTATTTTAGATTTTCTGATGTATTGGCATATATTTGCTCATAGTAATCTCTAACAATCTTTTAAATTTTAGTGTTGTCAGTTGTAATGTTTCCTGTTAAATATCTGATTATTTATTTGGATCTTCTGTCTTTTTTTATTAGTCTGGCTGATGGTTTGGAGATTTTATCTTTCCAGAAGACCAACTTTTCATTTTGTTAATCTTCTGTAATTTTTTTTTGTTTCACTTTCATTTATTTCTTCTCTGATATTTATTCACATTTATTTTCTACTATTAATTTTGGATTCAGTTTGCTCTTGATTATCTAGTTCTTCAAGATGCACTTCTAGGTTGTTTATTTAAAGTTTTTCTTTTCTTTTCTTTCTTTTTTTTTTTTTTTTTTTTTGAGACAGAGTCTCACTCACCACCAGGCTGGAGTGCAGTGGTGTGACATCGGCTTGCTGCAATCTCCAGCTCCCTGGTTCAAGCGATTCTCGTGCTTCAGCCTCCAGAGTAGCTGGGATTACAGGCACATCCCACCACGCCCAGCTAATTTTTATATTTTTAGTAGAGATGGGGTTTCACCAGGTTGGCCAAGATAGTCTTGATCTCCAGACCTTGTGATCTGCCTACCTTGGTCTCCCAAAATGCTGGGATTACAAGCATAAGCCACTGTGCCCAGCCTGAAGTTATCCTACTTTTCTCACGTAAGTGGTAATTGCTATAAACTTTCCTCTTAATATTGCTTTTGCCATATCCCATAGGTTTTGGTATGCTGTGCTTCCATTTTCATTGTTTTAGTAAACTTAAAAATTTTATTCTTAATTTCTTCATTTGCACACTGATAAATCAGGAGCATATTGTTTAATATCCATGTATTTGCATAGCGTTCAAAGTTTCTCTTACTATTGATTTCTGGTTTTATTCCATTGTCATCAGAGAAAATACTTGATGTGATTTCAATTATTTTAAAATTTTTAAGACTTGCTCTGTGAGCTAACATATGGGTTATCACTTAGAATAATCTGTGCGCTGAGGAGAATAATGTATATTCTTCAGCTATTGTATGTAAATATCTAAAGGTGCTTTTTATCTATAGTGCAGATTAAGCCTGATGTTTCTTTGTTATTTTCTGTCTAGATGATCTGTCCATTGCTGAAAGTGAGATGTTGAAGTCTCTCTCTTTAGATCTAATACCATTTGCTTTACATGTCTAGGTACTGCAGTGTTGGTTGTATATACAGTTGTTATATCCTCTTGCTGAGTTGAACCTGTTGACATTACATAATTACATTCTTTGTATCTTTTTATAGTTTTTGTCTTAAAATCTATTGTCTAAAAAGTGTAGCTACTCCTGCTTTTTTTTTTTTTTCCATTGGCATAGAACATCTTTTTCATCCCTTTATTTTCACTCTATGTGTTTCTTTATAGATGATGTATGCTTCTTAGAGTTAACAGACCATTGGCTTTTAAAATTTTTAATCCATTTAATCCATTCAGCCATATCATGTCTTTTATCTGGAGAATTTAGTCCATTTACATTTCAAATGATTTTGGTATCCAGTGTACCAAAGTAGTATTTTTTAAATTAATTATTATTTAGTTATCATTTTGGCAACATTTCATGGTTAATTTTCTGAGTGAAAATTTACCTACTTATCTGTAAGTAGCTAAACTATGCAATTTCAACTTAGTAAAACACATATTTAAAATGAATAAATAGCAGATAGGTACAGATGTATTCTCTATCTAAGTGACAGTCAAAACTTCCAAAAGTTACATTTAGAAAAATATCTTATATGTAACCCTTAACTGCATTGACGGAATATGTTTGTTTTTCTGGCCTAAAAAATATATGTTTAGAAAATTTGTAGTATTTCCTTAATTATAAATTTAATATACATTAATGAAAGTTCACTATTATATTAAAAAGCTTATACTCTAAGATGAATTAAATATTTAATTATGAAAAACAATGCAGCTTTGGTTTTTTAACATAGTAGCACCAATGTGGACAAATAACCTCATGAAAATGTCATATACTCATAGGGCTTTCATACATATTTGATGGCATCCTACTCAAGAAAGATTAAAAGGCAATTTTAGGTGACAAATATTAAATTGAAAGATTATTATTTTTGAATCCATTAATAAAAGTATATTCTTATTAAAAATTCAAAAATGAAATTAGTGTATATTATCCAGACTTTTATTCAATGTTATTACAGGAATAATCAAAGACATAGAAAACTAATATCTCACAACATATTGTAAATTCTAATTAGTCTGCTTAGTCTGTTGAGAAAGTACAAAACACCTCCCATCCTGTGAGATAACTGACTTGAAAGGTCAAGTAACTCGTTTGAAATCACTTGGTGTGACACAGTGGCCAAAGACTAGCCACAAAACTATATTTGGCACAAAAAATTGCCAATAATCTCTGAAGTAGTTCATACCTCAAATCATCATACATGGAACAAAATTAGTCATAAAGGAAAATCCATCCAGGGAATTCTCAACTTAGCCTCTGTCTTTCATCACACACACAAAAAGACAATAATTCACAAGATTACAATTTCTCCCATACTCCCTATGGGAACTTTTCAAATTACAAATTTACTTTTCAACTACGTACTAGCATCTCAAAGGCATTGTGTTGTATGTCATTCATTAGGTGATAGGGGATCACATGTTAATGTGAAATATTATTTGAAATTTAATTATTTTTCTTCACTCCTTCTCTAGGAGGCACTATAGAACATTTCAGTCAAAATGCTGGCCGCGTGTGACTAGAAAGTGCCATGAAGATGAGAATTGCATTAGTGCCTTAAGCAAACAGGACCTCACTTGTTCAGGAAATGATGACTGCAAAGCTGCTTACATAGATATCCTTGGGACGATCCTTCAAGTGCAATGTACCTGTAGGACCATTACACCAAGTGAGGAATCTTTGTGCAAGATTTTCCAGCACATGCTTCATAGAAAATCATGTTTCAGTAAGTTCCCCAAACAAAATTCTCTATCTGTATATATTTTGTTTTTGCCTATACAGTACAAAGTGGTAATCCAGCACAGAAAATCTATTTACAAAGATATTTTTGTCTTTCTTATTGCATTTGAAAATTTGCTTTCTAATTATGTTCTGTGTATTTGCTATTTTACTCACCTGAAAATAGTACATTTTTAAAATTTAGGTCACTCTTAATTATCATTTATTGATTTCAATGTCAAAGCATAGAATGTTTACTCTATGAGATAAATGGACATATTAAGTATCTGTTGCTACATAACAAACCACAAGTATCTATACTTGTTATAAAACAATGGCTTAAAACAATGACCATTTATTTGATCACATTTCTACACATTGGATTTGGCTCAACTGGATGGCTCTTCTGGTGGTCTTTTTGGGGGTCACTCATGTGCCTATATTCATTTGGTACCTATAGACATTGCTGAGCCTGTTTTGGTCCAAGATGGTATTAGCAGACACCTTTTGCTGGGATGGTGTGGTTCTCTTCCATATGACATCTTCAGCAGTATAGCCAAAAACTCTTACATGGCAGCAGAAGACTTCCTAATGACGAAACCCTATTATGCAGCTATCTAGTATCTGCTACTCTCACATTTGCAAATATTTCACTGGACAAAGCAGATCACAGGGGTGAACCTCAGAGTGACTGTGCGAGAGGACTACATAAGGATATGAATATTCAAGGTCAGATTCATCATGAATCATTACTCTAACAACCTACTATAATTGGCGGTCCTGACCTACGTACAATATATTAAGTCTTCAATTTAGTTTTTCTCCCCTTGGTCTTTAACATATCTGCTGATCAACCTATAATGTGAGATGAAAAACATATTTTTCAAAGTTATTGTTTAATTTAGGGACAAGAAAATTGATATTTAGGAATTTAAATAATTTTTTCAGCATCTCAAAGTGACCAAATTGTCAAGAAGGACCTTTCTGAGTCTTAAGGAAAGAACCTAAAGATCTGATCATGTACTAATTCAAAACCTCTCTTATCCATCTTCAGGGTTACATCATGCAACCATCTATGTCCCCAAACTTCCACAGCCCCCTACACACTAGATCCTAGTTGTAACTACCATATCTGCAGGTACTGTTTTTAGAAGGAAATAATGGGTATTTACTGTTTCATAGTGAACCAAATCTTTATATTTATTGAAAGTGTTTGACAGATATTTATCTATACCTACATCTGTATTTATATCTATATCTGTATACAAATATGTATTTATAGATTTATATTTCTATTTTTCTTTATAGATTCTTAGAGATGCACATTACCTAATGTAATAAAATTGTGATTTGTTGTATATTAGGTAATAGAGACACAACTCAGAGTGTATGGTTTTGATTTCAACAGTGTTTTCTGCAGAATATTCACCACAATTTCTATAATTAGCATTACAGATATATTTCAGCTGAAATCATGATACAGAGAAGAATTTCAGTGTTGTATAAGTCATAGTCTCTAATTTTCCTCTCTTATTAATATTAGTTCTGTTGAAACTGAAAGTATTTACAATGAATGGCTCATAAGATTACAGCAGTAAAGTATCAAATAACCAATTTGGTATTAACCAAATTAAACTAATAGTAATATATACTGTTACATAATAATAATTATTTATAGGTTTTTTCTCTATGTTAAATTGTATGAAGAAACATATTGACTCTTAGGTTATTAATGACTCAGTTTCTTTGGCATAAATTCTCTAAAAATACAGATCTAAACATCTTAGTTCTAAACCTAAACATTCTAGTTCCTGTTTTTCTCAAACATAATTACAATTGTGTTAAATTTTCATACTGTTTGGCCACTATAACATTTTCAGAGCAAAATATTTGAAGAGGCACTAAAGATGGATATTTAATGTCCATAAACATTGAAGTACTATATGAATGCATTAGAAAAATAAATATTGAAAATTATTTCACTTTTCTTTACTCACCCTAGAAGACTCTAAACTGTAGGAAGTTTTTGCTCTAAATATTACCTACTAAGACTAGGAATTTCAAATGATAGGTTTATAGAATTAAAGGAACCTCAAAGGTCTTTGGTCACAGTTCTTGGTAGATTTGTCCCTTGCTATCCATGGGAAATTAATTCCAGGACTCCAATAGACACCAAAATTTGTTCATGTTCAAGTCTCTGATATAAAATGGTGTACTATTTGCATATAACCTATGCATACCCTGCCATATACTTTAAATAACCTCTAGATTACTTATAATACCTAATACATGATTTCCATGTAATGCTATGTAAATAGTGATATATCTTTTACATTCATATTATATTTTATTATTGTGCTGTTATTTTAAAATTGGTTCTTTCTCCCAAACATTTTGATCCAAAGTTGGTTGAGTCCATGGAGGCAGAACTCATAGATACTGAGTGATGACTGTACTTGAATTAATAGCAAAAATTCCAAACAAAACCAAAAACCAAATCCTTAGGCCTTGCCAATTCTAACAAATCTTTATCCATTACCTCAAATATATGGAAGTAGCACAAGGATGTTTTCTGAAGAAAGTATGTCTCTCATCCTTGCCCTGATTTCTCATATCAGCCTAGCATTTTCATGCATTTTCAAAAGATCCATCATTACAGTATGTTTTCAAAACCCTTTAGCTTCTGCTTTCTTTACTTGAAAGGGTCAGAACTGAATAGAACTGAGAGGACAATGAAGGGAGGCTTTTTGGTTTGTCACATTTGCTTAATTAAATGTATCATTTCTCAAACTCATTTGACCTCTGGCCACTCATTTGACCTCTGTATTATTCATTTGAGTAATACAGAGGTCAAACTAATTTACCTCTGTATTACTTTATTATGTTAGCTCTGTACTCCCTTTTTTATGCAATATACTCTTTGTTACAAAGTTTTATTGCTTTATTCTATTGTTCCTTAATGCTGACCACTACCCACTAAACTGATTTTAAGACTTACTAAAATGTTGTTCACTTTCCTGGAACATAAATTTATCTGCAGATAAATTTATGAGATTAAATAGCCTGGGTTTCTACATTGGGGTGTGGTATAGTCATGACCCTGGCTGATTGACTTGGAGCCCACTATGTTCTCCTGTTTGTGAAATGATAAAGGGAAAAAACAGCAAAAACAACTTGTATCCTCCAAAGCCCTGTTAGTTCAAACTTCATAGTTCTGTTCTGAGAACTAAGCTTTGAAAATGCACTGAAGAGCCCTTGTCTGTTCCTGTGCACAGGACTAGACTCAGGCAGAAGAACATCCTGAACATACCATGTATTCTGTCACCAACCTCCTCTTACCTGCTAACCTCTGGATTCACAACAAACTTACTTGTCTGTAATATTCTGTAGCACAGTACAAATTTGTGGCACTTAGAGCTAATAGAGAGATGAGAGACATGGCAGAGAGAGGAATTTGTTAATAGACAAATTGAAGACTTGTAAATAGACTTAAATATGAACAAATTTTGGTGTCTATTGAAGTCCTGGAATTAATTTCCTATGGATAGCAAGGGACAAATCTACCAAGAACTGTGACCAAAGGCCTTTGAGTTTCCTTTAATTCTATAAACCTATCATTTGAAATTCCTAGTCTTAGTAGGTAATATTTGGAGCAAAAACTTCCTACAGTTTAGGGTCTTCCTAGGTGAGTAAAGACAAGGGAAGTAATTTTCAATTTTCATTTTTCTAAAGCATTCATATAGTACTTCAATAAACACACAAAAAATGAAAGACTCCATTATTGTGTTTAGTTCATTATACTGAAGGAGTGGGGAAGATACACCTTAAGCTGATAGAAATGTTCTTTTTGCATTTCCCAGAGCATTTTTTAAATACCTGTTGTAGAGTCAACTAAAAGAGATATGAAATATCACCATTCTGCCCCTAAAGACTCATCTCCTTCATTTAAATAATTAAAAGAAAAAGCAGACAGAAGAGGAGGGAAAGGAAGGAGGAGGGAAGGAAGAAGAGAAAAAAGGAAAGAGAAGCAGGAGAAGTAGAAGGAGAGAAGGAGGAGAAGGGGGAGGAAGGAGAAGTAGGAAAAGAAGTAGGAGAGAAAAGAGGGAAGATGGAGGAAGAAGAAGAGAAAGAGGATTAAGAAAAAGCAGATCAAAACCACATTGAGATACTATCTCACGCCAGTTAGAATGGTGATCATTAAAAAATCTGGAGACAACAGATGCTGGAGAGGATGTGGAGAAATAGGAACACTTTTACACTGTTGGTGGGAGTGTCAATTAGTTCAACCATTGTGAAAGATAGTGTGGCTATTCCTCAAGGACCTAGAAAAAGAAATTCCATTTGACCCAGCAATCCCATTACTGGGTGTGTGTGTGTGTGTGTGTGTGTGTGTATGTGTGTGTGTGTGTGTGTGTGTGTGTGTGTGTATTATATATATATGCCCAAAGGATTATAAATCATTCTATTATAAAGACACATGCACACATATGTTCACTGTGGCACTGTTTACAATAGCAAAGACCTGGAAACCACCCAAATGCCCATGGGTGACAGACTGGACAAGGAAAATGTGGCACATATATCCCATTAAATACTATGCAGCCATAAAAAGCAATGAATTTGTGTCCTTTGTAGGGATATGGATGAATCTGGAAAACATTCTCAGCAAACTGACACAAGAACAGAAAATCAGACACTACATGTTCTCACTCATAGACAGGTGTTGAACAATGAGAACACATAGACACAGGGAGGGGATCATCATACACCGGGGTCTGTTGTGGGGAGCTATGGGAGGGAGGAGGAGATGGGAAGGTTGGGGAGGGATAACATGTGGAGAAATGCCAGATATAGGTGAAGGGGGTATGGAGGCAGCAAACCACCTTGCCATGTATGTACCTATGCAACAATCCTACACGATCTGCACATGTACCCCTGAACCTAAGGTATAATTGGAAAAATAAAAAGAAAAAGCAGAAAACTTCTGTTTAGTAAATCGTACAAGGGATGGAAAACAGCAATACAAGTGTGATACATGCTTAAACAAATTCAAAGAATACAGAAATAATCCCATTCTCAAGAGATAGTCAATGTTAATAGGCTTGGTGTATATTCTTTTGAACTTTTTCTTGTAATACATGCATACTTTGAATACCTTGTATGTACCCAAACATGTCTCATTTACCCTGACACACACACACACACACACCCCACACACACACATTTTTAAGGCCATTAAACTATACTTACTGCTTTACAGCTTGCTTTTTAAACTTAAAAAACATGGTAGACTCATTTTCAAGTATTTACATATATGGTAGTGTAATTAGTTTTTCAGATCACATCATATAATATATCTACAACTATTGATGTGAATATTTTGTTTGCATGCAATTATTTTTACAGACATTGCTGCAATAAATGTTATTGCACATATTTACTGGCATCTCAATAGAATAGGTTTCAAGTGGTGGAATTACTAGATCATAAGATTTGTGCATTTTAAAATTTCTTAGAAACAAACAAAAAAAACCCAGTTTGTTCTAAATACATTCTTAATGAGAAAAATTTCATTATTTTTAATTTATATTTTTAGTATAAACAATATGGAACATCTTTTCAGTGACTTGTTGGAAATATTCTGTTAATTCTTACCTACTCTTATACTGTGCTTAAAATATCCTGCTTCTTTGGTCTCGGTAAATGACACACTTTGCCTGTGTGAGCTGTTTGTATGGATATGTGAAGAGTTACTGACCTACATACCTCTTTAAGGACCCTGATGACAAAGTGATTACCTGGCATATCATAGTTTCCCCCATTCTCTAAAACAACTAGGACCTGCAGAAAAAATGTGAAATATAAATGGAGATAGTGAGCAACCTTGCCTTGTTCCTGATCTGGAAGAGAATTATCTCATCATTTACCATTAAGTCTGACATTTATTACAAGTTTTTTGTAGATAACTGCAGATTGGAATAAAGAAATTTTCTTCTATTCATGGAATGAAAATCACTTTTAAACAATAAATGAATGTTAAATTTTATTAAATGCTACCCTACTTTTGAGGATCTCATCTGAAATATGTTCAGTACTTTTTAGTAATTGTCTTAGAGTTATTGGTCATGGTTCTAATATTGTTAGATTACCAGCAATAGAACTAAAGTATTCATTTGCAAACACATTCAAGAATCTCTATTTGTACAAAAAGAAAAAAAACAGACAAAATATACCCAACTTATTAATTATACCCTATCTTTTCCCTGTCACAGATGAGTTTTTCAGAAGAGTTGCCTGGGTTCACTGTGTCAATTCATTCTTCTCTTACAGGCTGATTCATACTTTCTAGTCTGGCTTCTGGGTTTAGATCCACTCACAAAAGCAACTTTCCCGTAGGTTATCAACCACATCCATTTCAGAGGTCCTGGAGGTCCTTGTCTTATTTGGATTTCAAGCTACCTTCAAGAACAGTTAATACACTTTTCTTTCTTGATATTCTACCCTCACACCTTGGCTTCTATTCCTCTGATCACCCTGAGTGCTCCTTTTATTTCTACCTTGTAGGCTTATCCAATTGGCTAATTAATACTTGTGTTTCAAGACTCAGTTGTAGATTCTCTACTAACGTAACTCTATAATCTTCCCCAAGGAGATCCCATCTGTGGCCATAGCATCATCACTTCTTACATTGACTTACAATCTTTAAGGAAGACCTTTTTTCTAAGATACCAACTCAATTGTCTGTCTACCTACTTGATATATTATTTGGGATTTTGAGATTATGATATAGCAAATAAGCTTCAGAACCTCAGTGGCTTTACAGAATGGAAGTTTATTCCTTGGGAGCGTTAAGTCCAATCATTATTAACAATGGTCATTTAGAGGACCAGCCTCTTTCCAACATGCAGCTCTACCTCCATATAGGACCTCTGAGTCTTCGCTACTCAGGTGAGGATAGGGAAGTACAAAATGTAGAATGTGCCACAGTCATAAAAGAGCATTTTATGATTTGATGGTAGCAACAGTGCACGTTACACACACTCATGGCCCACTCTCCCCAACTCAGCCACATGACCATACCTATCTCCAGGAAGACAGGGAACTAAAGTCTAGCTTTGTGCCAGGAGGAGAGGCAAACATAATTGTTGTTGTTGTTATTGTTGGTTTTTTAAAATTTATTTACTTTACTTGAGGTGCTTACTGTATCTGGCTTTTCTCCCCGTTATCTGTCCCGCAACTGTAATTGTTAATAAACAAGAAAGTATCTGCCACAGTTTACCCTTCCTTTTCCCAAATATCCATTGCAATTTTATGTTCCCATGGAGAATATGCTTATTTGTTTTCCACTGGAGACATCTTAATGTTTGTCAAATTTTTATTCAGTGTCAGCCACCAACTCAAAGGCCCGCAGGTTGAAAAATGTGCAAACCAAGTGTTGTGGCACCTTCTACTAGACAGGCAACCACCTGCCATCTTCCTGACACACCCAAACCCCCACTTTATACCTACATGTAGTATCAGGGACAGTATAACTTCAAAAAAACCTTCTAGTCAAAATCAGGAAAAATGGGAGAATAATACCACACAGTGAGTTCCTATATCATAGGCATTGTGCAGCCAGCCTCTCTGGCAGTGTGGATTTCAGCAAGGAGACCATGAATCAGATATCTGTGAAGAACCACCCTCTATGACTATTTTATCCTCTGAAAGGTTCTTCCTTGGCCATTTTTCTCCATGACCATGTCTGAAATAGGTTTGGGTGACTATGCCCACCTCAGGGAACATGGAATGCTCATAGCCAAATCTTGTTCATAGTTTGGAGGATTGAAAGTTGTTTTAAAGTTTAATAGTCACAGACATTTGCAAGCAGACTGGTGGCTCCTTTGGCAATATAATCTCTAAAAAATGTGTTAGGTTTCTCATGTACTTGCTTTTTATCAGTTACATGTGCCAGTATTCACAATAAAAAAAATTCTTGACTTAATTCCCAAGTTTGCCTTATTTCTTTCCTTCCTCACCTTTGTGCCTCTCGCTCTCTCTTTAAATAATTTAAGCTAATCTAAACAATAGACTTGTGTAAAAAGATAATACCCTTAAACTGATACTTGTTCCATTATTGAATCAATTTATTTAACTCAGAAATACTAGGCCTTTATGACTGGATTTATTTTTTTTTCCTTCAACTTTTATTTTTAAGTTCTGGGATACACATGCAGGATGTGCAGGTTTGTTACATAGGTAAACATGTGCCATGGTGCTTTGCTGCGCAGATCATCCCATCACCTAGGTATTAAGCCCAGTATCCATTAGCTATTCTTCCTGATGCTCTTCCTCCTCCCACCACCCCCGACAGGCTCCAGTGTATATTTTTCCCACTGTGTGTCCATGTGTTCTCATCATTCAGTTCCTATTTATAAGTGAGCCCATGCAGTGCTTGGTTTTCTACTTCTGTGTTAGTTTCCTGAGGGTAATGGCTTCCAATTCCATGCATTTTCCTGAAAAGGACATAATCTCATTTTTATGGCTGTATAATATTCTATAATGCATAAGTACCACATTTTCTGTATCCAGTTTATCACTGATGGTCATTTAGGTTTATCCCATGTCTTTCCTATTGTGAATAGTGCCACAGTGAACATACATGTGCATGTATCTTTATAATACAATTATTTATATTCCTTTGGGTATATACCCAGTGGTGGGATTGCTGGGTCAAATGGTACTTCTGCTTCTAGATCCTTGAGGAATTGCCACACTGTCTTCCACAGTGGTTGTATGGTAGTTTTGATTTGCATTTCTCTAATGATCAGTGATGTTGAGCTTTCTTTCATATGTTTGTTGGCCACATGAATGTCTTCTTTTGAGAAGTGTAATTCATGTCCTTTGCTCACTTTTTAATAGGGTTGTTTGTTTTTTTCTTGTCAATTTATTAAGGTTCCTTATAGAATCTGAGAATTAGATCATTGTCAAATGGAAAGATTGCAAAAATTTTCTTCTATTATGTGGGTAGTCTGTTCACTCTGATAGTTTATTTGCTGTGCAGAAAGTCTTTAGTTTAGATACGCTTTGTCAATTTTTGCTTTTGTTGCAATCATTTGTGGTTTCTTTTTTTTTAAATTTTTTATTGGATTATAGGTTTTGGGGTACATGAGCAGAGCATGCAAGACAGTTGCGTAGGTACACACATGGCAGTGTGCTTTGCTTTTCTTCTCCCCTTCACCCACATTTGGCATTTCTCCCCAGGCTATCCCTCCCCACCTCCCCCTCCCACTGGCCCTCCCCTTTTCCCCCCAATAGACCCCAGTGTTTAGTACTCCCCTTTCTCTGTCCATGTGTTCTCATTTTTCATCACCCACCTATGAGTGAGAATATACGGTGTTTCATTTTCTGTTCTTGTGTCAGTTTGCTGAGGATGACGTTCTCCAGATTCATCCATGTCCCTACAAACGACATGAACTCATCATTTCTGATTGCTGCATAATATTCCATGGTGTATATGTGCCACATTTTTCCAATCCAGTCTATTATCAATGGGCATTTGGGTTGATTCCAGGTCTTTGCTATTGTAAACAGTGCTGCAATGAACATTCGTGTACATGTGTCCTTATAGTAGAATGATTTATAGTCTTTTGGATATATACCCAGTAATGGGATTGCTGGGTCAAATGGAATTTCTATTTCTAAGGCCTTGAGGAATTGCCACACTGTCTTCCACAATGGTTGAACTAATTTACACTCCCACCAACAGTGTAAAAGTGTTCCTTTTTCTCCACATCCTCTCCAGCATCTGTCGTCTCCAGATTTTTTAATGATCGCCATTCTAACTGGCGTGAGATGATATCTCAATGTGGTTTTGATTTGCATCTCTCTGATGACCAGTGACGATGAGCATTTTTTCATATGATTGTTGGCCTCATATATGTCTTTTTTCGTAAAGTATCTGTTCATATCCTTTGCCCACTTTTGAATGGGCTTGTTTGTTTTTTTCCTGTAAATCTGTTTGAGTTCTTTGTAAATTCTGGATATCAGCCCTTTGTCAGATGGGTAGACTGCGAAAATTTTTTCCCATTCTGTTGGTTCCTGATCCACTCTAGTGACTGTTTCTTTTGCCGTGCAGAAGCTGTGGAGTTTGATTAGGTCCCATTTGTCTATTTTGGCTTTTGTTGCCAATGCTTTTGGTGTTTTGTTCATGAAGTCCTTGCCTACTCCTATGTCCTGGATAGTTTTGCCTAGATTTCCTTCTAGGGTTTTTATGGTGCCAGGTCTTATGTTTAAGTCTTTAATCCATCTGGAGTTAATTTTAGTGTAAGGTGTCAGGAAGGGGTCCAGCTTCTGCTTTCTGCACATGGCTAGCCAGTTTTCCCAACACCATTTGTTAAACATGGAATCCTTGCCCCATTGCTTGTTTTTGTCAGGTTTATCAAAGATTATATAGTTGTATGTATGTTGTGTTGCCTCCGGTGCCTCTGTTTTGTTCCATTGGTCTATATCTCTGTTTTGGTACCAGTACCATGCTGTTTTGATTACTGTAGCCTTGTAGTATAGTTTGAAATCCGGTAGTGTGATGCCCCCCACTGTGTTCTTTTTGCTTAGAATTGACTTGGCTATGCGGGCTCTCTTTTGGTTCCATATGAAGTTCATGGTGGTTTTTTCCAGTTCTGTGAAGAAAGTCAATGGTAGCTTGATGGGGATAGCGTTGATTCTGTAAATTACTTTGGGCAGTATAGCCATTTTCACGATATTAATTCTTCCTAACCATGAACATGGAATGTTTCTCCATCTGTTTGTGTCCTCTCTGATTTTGTTGAGCAGTGGTTTGTAGTTCTCCTTGAAGAGGTCCCTTACGTTCCTTGTGAGTTGTATTCCAAGGTATTTTATTCTTTTTGTAGCAATTGCGAATGGCAGTTCGCTCTTGATTTGGCTTTCTTTAAGTCTGTTATTGGTGTAGACGAATGCTTGTGATTTTTGCACATTGATTTTATATCCTGAGACTTTGCTGAAGTTGTTTATCAGATTGAGGAGTTTTTGGGCTGAGGCAATGGGGTCTTCTAGGTATACTATCATGTCGTCTGCAAATAGAGACAATTTGGCTTCCACCTTTCCTATTTGAATACCCTTTATTTCTTTTTCTTGCCTGATTGCTCTGGCTAGAACTTCCAGTACTATATTGAATAGGAGTGGTGAGAGAGGTCATCCTTTTCTAGTGCCAGATTTCAAAGGGAATGCTTCCAGTTTTTGCCCATTCAGTATGATATTGGCTGTTGGTTTGTCATAAATAGCTTTTATTACTTTGAGATACATTCCATTGATACCGAGTTTATTGAGGGTTTTTAGCATAAAGGGCTGTTGATTTTCTCTGCGTCAATTGAGATAATCATGTGGTTTTTGTTTTTGGTTCTGTTTATGTGGTGAATTACGTTGATAGACTTGCGTATGTTGAACCAGCCTTGCATCCCCGGGATGAATCCTACTTGATCATGATGAATAAGTTTTTTGATTTGCTGTTGCAATCGGCTTGCCAATATTTTATTGAAGATTTCTGCATCTATGTTCATCATGGATATTGGCCTGAAGTTTTCTTTTCTCGTTGGGTCTCTGCCGGGTTTTGGTATCAGGATGATGTTGGTCTCATAAAATGATTTGGGAAGGATTCCCTCTTTTTGGATTGTTTGAAATAGTTTTAGAAGGAATGGTACCAGCTCCTCCTTGTGTGTCTGGTAGAATTCGGCTGTGATCCCATCTGGACCTGGGCTTTTTTTGTGTGGTAGGCTCTTAATTGCTGCCTCAACTTCAGACCTTGTTATTGGTCTATTCATAGTTTTGGCTTCCTCCTGGTTTAGGCTTGGGAGGACACAGGAGTCCAGGAATTTATCCATTTCTTCCAGGTTTACTAGTTTATGCGCATAGAGTTGTTTGTAATATTCTCTGATGATGGTTTGAATTTCTGTGGAATCTGTGGTGATTTCCCCTTTATCATTTTTTATTGCATCTATTTGGTTGTTCTCTCTTTTATTTTTAATCAATCTGGCTAGTGGTCTGTCTATTTTGTTGATCTTTTCAAAAAACCAGCTCTTGGATTTATTGATTTTTTGAAGGGTTTTTCATGTCTCAATCTCCTTCAGTTCAGCTCTGATCTTAGTTATTTCTTGTCTTCTGCTAGGTTTTGAGTTTTGTTGATCTTGCTCCTCTAGCTCTTTCAATTTTGACGATAGGGTGTCAATTTTGGATCTCTCCATTCTCCTCATATGGGCTCTTATTGCTATATACTTTCCTCTAGAGACTGCTTTAAATGTGTCCCAGAGGTTCTGGCACGTTGTGTCTTCATTCTCATTGGTTTCGAAGAACTTCTTTATTTCTGCCTTCATTTCGTTGTTTACCCAGTCAACATTCAAGAGCCAGTTGTTCAGTTTCCATGAAGCTGTGTGGTTCTGGGTCGGTTTCTGAATTCTGAGTTCTAACTTGATTGCACTATGGTCCGAGAGGCTGTTTGTTATGATTTCAGTTGTTTTTCATTTGTTGAGCAGTGCTTTACTTCCAATTATGTGGTCAATTTTAGCGTAGGTGTGATGTGGTGCTGAGAAGAATGTGTATTCTGTGGATTTGGGGTGGAGAGTTCTGTAAATGTCCACCAGGTTTGCTTGCTCCAGGTCTGAGTTCAAGCCCTGGGTATCCTTGTTGATTTTCTGTCTGGTTGATCTGTCTAGTATTGAGAATGGAGTGTTAGTGTCTCCCACTATTATTGTGTGGGAGTCTAAATCCTTTTGTAAGTCATTAAGAACTTGCCTTATGTATCTGGGTGCTCCTGTGTTGGGTCCATATATGTTTAGGATCGTTAGCTCTTCTTGTTGTATCAATCCTTTTACCATTATGTAATGGCCTTCTTTGTCTCTTTTGATCTTTGTTGCTTTAAAGTCTATTTTATCAGAGATGAGAATTGCAACTCCTGCTTTTTTTGCTTTCCATTAGCTTGGTAAATCTTCCTCCATCCCTTTATTTTGAGCCTTTGTGTATCCTTGCATGTGAGATGGGTTTCCTGGATACAGCACACTGATGGGTTTTGGCTTTTTATCCAATTTGCCAGTCTGTGTCTTTTGATTGGTGCATTTAGTCCATTTACATTTAGGGTTAATATAGTTATGTGTGAATTTGATACTGCCATTTTGATGCTAAGTGGCTGTTTTGCCTGTTAGTTGTTGTAGATTCTTCATTATGTTGAAGCTCTTTAGCATTCAGTGTGATTTTGGAATGGCTGGTACTGATTGATCCTTTCTATGTGTAGTGCCTCTTTTAGGAGCTCTTGTAAAGCAGGCCTGGTGGTGACAAAATCTCTGAGTACTTGCTTGTTCGCAAAGGATTTTATTCTTCCTTCACTTCTGAAGCTCAGTTTGGCTGGATATGAAATTCTGGGTTGAAAGTTCTTTTCTTTAAGAATGTTGAATATTGGCCCCCACTCTCTTCTGGCATGTAGAGTTTCTGCCGAGAGATCTGCTGTAAGTCTGATGGGCTTCCCTTTGTGGGTGACCCGACCTTTCTCTCTGGCTGCCCTTAGTATTCTCTCCTCTATTTCAACCCTGTTGAATCTGACGATTATGTGCCTTGGCGTTGCTCTTCTTGCGGAATATCTTTGTGGTGTTCTCTGTATTTCCTGCAATTGAGTGTTGGCTTGTCTTGCTAGGTGGGGGAAATTTTCCTGGATGATGTCCTGAAGAGTATTTTCCAGCTTGGATTCATTCTCTTCGTCTCCTTCTGGTACACCTATCAAACGTAGGTTAGGTCTTTTCACATAGTCCCACATTTCTTGGAGACTTTGTTCATTCCTTTTTGTGCTTTTTTCTCTGATCTTGGTTTCTCGTTTTATTTCATTGAGTTGGTCTTCGACTTCAGATATTCTTTCTTCTGCTTGGTCAATTCGGCTATTGAAACTTGTGTTTGCTTCGCAAAGTTCTCCTATTGTGTTTTTCAGCTCCTTTAATTCATTCACATTCCTCTCTAAGGTATCCATTCTTGTTATCATTTCCTCAAATCTTTTTTCAAGGTTCTTAGTTTCTTTGCATTGATTTAATACATGATCTTTTAGCTCACAAAAGTTTCTCATTATCCATCTTCTGAAGTCTAATTCCATCATTTAGTCACAGTCATTCTCCGTCCAGCTTTGCTCCCTTGCTGGTGAGGAGTTTTGGTCCTTTCTAGGAGGCGAGGTGTTCTGGTTTTGGGTGTTTTCCTCCTTTTTGCGCTGGTTTCTTCCCATCTTTGTGGATTTGTCTGCTGGTCGTCTGCGTAGTTGCTGACTTTTCGTTTGGGTCTCTGAGTGGACACCCAGAATGTTGATGATGAAGTATTTCTGTTGCTTGGTTTTCCTTCTACCAGTCTAGCCCCTTCGCTGTACGACTGCTGAGGTCTGCTCCAGACCCTGCTCGTCTGGGGTGCACCTCTAGTAGCTGTGGCACAGCGAGGGATGCTACCAGTTTCTTTTTCTGCTATCTTTGTCCCAGGATGATGCCTGCCTAATGTCAGTCTTTTGGATATAGAGGGGTCAGGGAGCTGCTTGAGGAGACAGTTTGTACTTTATAGGGGTTTAATTGCTGAGCTGTGCACTCTGTTGTTCATTCAGGGCTGTTAGGCTGCTATGTTTGATTCTGCTGCAACAGAGCTCATTAAAAAAACCCTTTTTTTTTCTCAAATGCTCTGTGTTGAGGGGTTTGGGCTTTATTTTTGGATGTCCGATCAGGTGTCCTGCCCAGCTAGAAGGCAGACTAGCCACTGTTTGGCTGCCGAGGCTCCGCCCTGCTGTTGTGTGATTCGCGCTGTTCCTGCGGGCTCTGCTGTGGTCTCCGCCACGCCCTGCGGCGGAGTCTCTTAGTTGTAGCGTGTTTCCTCAGCAACGGCAGGCTGCATCAGCAGTGGGCGTGTATCTCAGTAGGGACGGGTTGCCTCGGCAACGGCTGGCTGCGTCAGCAGTGGGCGTGTATCTCAGTTGGGGCGGGTTGCCTCGGTAGTGGTGGACGCCCCTCCCCCACAGAGCGTCTCGGACCGTCTGCTCGGGATAGTTTGAAATCGCGGTTTTTTTCGTCCCACTGGGTGTCCCAATCCCTGCAATCCCCTGGGCTGGCCTACTGTCCAAGTCTCGTTCAGTCTCAAGTCCAGCCCTCTCAAGTCTCAGGTTGCCAGTTCAGCAGGGCACCCGGACAAGCGCGCCCTGTGGGGATTGCTGGGTAGGGCCGGCCGCCGCCCCGGCTGCCGGCTTTGCCAGGCAGACCTACTGCCTGGCGTCCCGTGTCTTTTTTATACTTGGGAGTTTCCCCATTCTGTGGGCAACAAAGATCAGTCTGGAAATGCCGCTCTGACTCACCGTTTGCGGATTCAACGAGAAGCGGTGTTTTCATTATAAAATACCATTTGCCCATGGCTGTGTCCTGAATGGCATTGCTTGGATTTTCTTCTAGGGTTTTCATAGTTTTAGGTTTGACATTTGTCTTTAATACATCTTGAGTTGACTTTTGTTTATGGTGTAAGGAAGGGGTCCAGTTTCAGTTTTCTGCATTTGTCTAGCCAGCACTCCCAGCACCATTTATTCGATAATGAGACCTTTCTGTCCTGCTTGTTTTTGCCAGGTTTGTCGAAGATCAGATTGTTGTAGGTGTGTGGTCTTTTTTCTGAGCTCTCTGTTCTCTTCTATGTGTCTATGTGTATGTTCTTATACCAGTGTCATACTCTATTGGTTACTGTAGCCTCATTGTATAATTTGAAGTCAGGTAGCATGATGCCTCAAGCTTTGTTCTTTTTGCCTAGGACCATCTTGGCTATTTGGCTCTTTTTTTGCTCTTTATGAATTTTTAAGCAGTTTCTTTCTAATTCTGTCTAAGAATGTCAGTGGTAGTTTAACGGGAATAGCATTGAATCTATACCTTACTTTAGGCAGTATGGTCATTTTCATTATATTGATTTTTCCTATCCATGAGCATGGAATGTTTCTTCATTTGTTTGTATCCTCTCTGATTGCTTTGAGCAGTGGTTTGTAGTTCTTGATGATGTCCTTCACTTCCTTTGTTAGCTGTATTTCCAGGTATTTTGTTCTTTCTGTAGCAGTTATAAATGAAAGTTTGTTTATATTTTGGCTCTCTGCTTGCCTATTGTTTGTGTATAGAAATACTAGTGATTGCCGGGCGCGGTGGCTCAAGCCTGTAATCCCAGCACTTTGGGAGGCCGAGGCGGGTGGATCACGAGGTCAGCAGATCGAGACCATCTTGGTCAACATGGTGAAACCCCGTCTCTACTAAAATTACAAAAAAAATTAGCTGAGCACGGTGGTGCGTGCCTGTAATCCCAGCTGCTCGGGAGGCTGAGGCAGGAGAATTGCCTGAATCCAGGAGGCGGAGATGGCGGTGAGCCGAGATCGCGCCATTGCACTCCAGCCTGTGTAACAAGAGCGAAACTCCGTCTCAAAAAAAAAAAAAAAAAAAAAAAAAAAAAAGAAATACTAGTGATTTTTGCACATTGATTTTGTATTCTGATACTTTGCTGAAGTTGCTTATCAGCTTAAGATGCTTTTGGGCTAAAACAATGGAGTCTTCTAGATATAGGATCATGTCCTCTATCAACAAAGATAATTTTAGTCCCTCTCTTCCTGTTTGAATGCCTTTGTATCTTTCTCTTGCCTGATTTCCCTGGCAAGAACTTCCAATACTAAGTTGACTTGGAGTGCTGAGAAAGGGCATCCTTGTCTTGTGCAGGTGTTCAAGGGGAGTGCTTCCAGCTTTTTCCCATTCAGTATGATTTTGGCTGTGGATTTGTCATGGATGGCTTGTTTTGAGGTATGGTCCTTCAATAACTAGTTTATTGAGTTTTTAACATAAAGTGATGTTGCATTTTATCAAAGGCCTTTTCTGCAACCATTGAGATAAGCATGTGGTTTTTGTCTTTACTTTTGTTTATGTAATGAATCATATTTATTGATTGGGGTGTGTTGAACCAAACTTGTACCCCAGACATGAAGCCAGCTTGATTGTGGTGGATAAGCTTTTTGATGTGCTGCTGGATTCAGTTTGCCAGTATTTAATTGAAGATTGTTGCATCAATGTTCAACAATAATATTGGCCTGAAGTTTTTTGTTGTTGTTGTACCTCTTCTAGGTTTTGGAATCAGGATGATTCTGTCCTCATAAAATAAGTTGGAGAGGAGTCTCTCCTTTTCAGTTTTTTGAAATAATTTTCTTAGAAATGGTACCAGCTCTTTGTATCTCTGGTAAGATTCAGGTGTTAATAACATCTTGGTTGGTAAGCTATTTATTACTGCCTCAATTTTACAACTTGCTATTGCTTTATTTAGAGATTCCATTTCTCTTTGGTTCTGTCTTGAGAGTGTGTATGTGTCCAGGAATTTATCTATTTCTTCTAGATTTTCTAGTTTATGTGCATGGCAGTGTTTATAGTATTCCATAATGTTTGTTTGTATTTCTCTGGGGTCGGGTCGGTGGTGATATCCACCTTATCATTTCTGATTGTATTTATTTGATTCTTCTCTCTTTTCTTCTTTATTAGTCTAGCTAGTAATCTATCTATTAATTTTTCAAAGAAAACCTCAGCTCCTGGATTTGCTGACTTTTTGAAGGTTTTTTATGTTTCTATCTTCTTCAGTTCATCTCTGATCTTAGTTATTTTTTGTCTTCTGCTAGCTTTGGTATTTATTTGCTCTTGGATATTTTTCAATCTTATCTTTTACTATTTGGGGCCTATGAGTAGTCAGCTTTTTAAATATCGGGGGATCCTTATTTTAATGCCTTTGACCTTTGCTTGAAAACCAGCCAATTTCTACCTGAGCTCATTTCTCTTTGGTAAAACCCTGTTCATTGCAGCCAAGAGTGAGCCATTCATACTATCATTCCAGCTCTTTCAAACCACCTGACCTTGTGCTACTGGCTGGGTGGATATCTGATCTCCCCTTTGCAAGTTGTACCAATAATTTGCCAATTCAAAATAAAAAAGGGTCTCTAGCTTTCCAGCCACCAGTAGGCATTTTCTTACTACCTGACTGCTAAGACAGTTCTACATATCTTAGGTTTATACTGTGGCAGCAGCCCTACTTCAAGTTGTCAATTTTTATGCAGGCTAGGCTATCACTAAGCCATCACTGATAACACATCAAATACCAGTAGGCTGAGATAATTAATTTCTAATTATTACATAAATTATAATTACATAGAGAAGAGGTAGGATGGGTTGAGTGAGTTAGAGAAATTTAGGTGTTATACAGCTCTTTAGTGATTCCAAATGTTTCTACTTTATGGCTGCACCCTCTTCTAAGTTCACAAATGCTGCTTTATTCATCCTGCAGATTCAGAAAAAGACATTACACTGCAGATTTTTAGAGGCTAGTGATAAGTGCATTGCACATGTACTTCTGTTTCTAGTTATCTGTTGGGAGGCTGGGAAATGTAGTTTAGCTCAACACCTAGGAGGAAAAACAGTGAGTTTGGTGAGCGGCTTGCCAGTCTTTGCCACAGTATTTCCAACAAAGCATACAATCTGTCTTTCTAAAACAGTTCCTATTTAAATATCACTTATACCACTCTATTATAGATGCTGAAAGGTCTAAAACTATTTTTGAATATGGCTAGCATATATGACAGAGGACAAAGCATAAAGCAATGACTTGTGTGCAGTAGTTTATCTGGAAGCACATGTAAGTGAGACGGGGTGTCAAGTACAAAGATGCAATATTGAGTTGTTTTCTAATTCAGGTAACTGTAGTTTGCTTCTTTGCAACCTTCTAAAATGCTTTGTGAAATACAGAATTTTATTCATAGGAGAGAAAAGGCAAAAGCATTTGACCTTTGGATCCTGTCCCTTACTTCTTTGGGGTGACCCAACTAGCTTGATTTCCTAAAACTTGGATACAGTGTATGCATTTCATGCTGCAGTAGCAGAAAAGCACTGGGAAGAGAAAAATGAGAAGGCTGGTACAATGTCCAAGATGAAGCACTCTTAGGTTGTAACTGCACAAAAATATTAGGCATTCTATGAAGCATTTTGATGGTGAGGAAGGAAGACAAATCCATATCCAAAGTAGGTATAAATCCTAGTTGGAAAGCATCACTACCTCTTTCAAGTAGAAGGGTTATAGTATTATGAATCTGCCGTCAAACTGCTAAAATAAGATCTCAGTACACGTATCTGTTGTTGCTGGAAGGTTTGCCATTCAACATTGGCAGAACACTGACTGATCAACCTTAGGGAGGGGAAATGCATTCTCTCAGGTCTATGCGCAGCTGCAATCCTTGCCACCATGACTATAGTTTTCTAGCTCATTGCACAATTATGGTCATGGAGGGTCTTCTTTGCTATGGATACTATCTACCTGCAAGCAAAACTCTGAGATATACAAATATGCCCAATCATGCCACTACCATGGGTCCCTCCACAAGTCTTTTTCCCTCATTCCCTTTTCTACAATCTTCCAAGTCTTTTTTTTTTTTATCCCTTTGACCAAGCAAGTTTCCACTGACCATGAATCTTACTTCTAGCCACTTCTCTTTCCAAATAAAGTAACAGTCAAATGTACTGCTCATGTTCTGCCTGTGGGAAAGATTTCCTTTTACCACTGTCTTCTACAGCCACCTCTACATGTGTTTGTATAAATATTGATATACTGGGCTTGTCTTTCAGGGAATCAATTAGTTAACAGATCTGATAATATCCAATAGGACCTAAATTTCAAATGGCAAGGAGCCTTCTAACAAAGATGGAATAGCCTTGCTTCAGAGCCCAACGTGTCTGTGTTGTAACTCTCCTATTGAGTTCTTGCCAGAGATTCCATATTCCATCCTGAGAGCTTGAATGAGATTAAGTGTATAAAGTGATTATTAAATAACAAATACTGTGTGTATGTTAAAGACTCTGATTTTATTTTTTTAACTTTTATTTTAGGTTTGGGGGTATACATGAAGGTTTATTACCTAGGTAAACATGTGTCATAGTGATTTGTTGTACCTATTATTTTGTCACCCAGGTATTAAGCCCAGTACTCAAAAGTTATCTTTTCTGGTCCTCTCCCTCCTCCTTCCACCCCCATCAGGGAGACCCCAGTGTCTGTTGTTTCCTCCTTTAAAACTTTGCTTTTAAAACCATTACTTTGATCCTGGATTATGAGTTGAAACATTAGGCTTATTTGATGGCTTACAAAGACTATAATGAATAGTGCTACAAAATTTTAGGAATTTATTTTTTATGTTTTACATTTTCCCCAGATTTGTTTATTTTTCAAATTGATACATAAATTATATGTATTTATCATATCAAGATAATGTTTTGAAATACACACACACACATATGCAGACACACATTGTGGAATGGTTAAATCTAACTAAAAACACATAACCTCACATAGTTACCATGTTTGTGGTGAGAATACATTACCTTCACACTCTCAGCATTTTTCAAGAATATAATAGGTCATCATTAACTGTAGTCACCATAATGTACAATAGATCTCTTGAATTTTTTTTCCTATTTAACTGTAATTATGCATTATTTGACCAACATTTCCCAACAACCCTTGCTTTTAAACCATCCAGCTATTCTTTACATCTATCAGATCAACATTTTTACATCCCACATGTAAGTGAGTTCATGTGATAATTGTCTTTCTGTGCCTGGCATTTTTCTTTCAGCATAATGTTATCCAGTTTCATTCATGTTGTTGCAAATAACAAAATTTCCTTTCTTTCCATGGTTGAATAGTATTCCATTGTGTATGTAGATCACATTTTCTTAGGTTCATTCCATATCTTGCCTGTTGTGAATAGTTTTGCAGTAAACATGGAGTGCAGATATATCTTCAGCACACTAAATTCACTTCCTTTCGATATATGCACGGTAGTGGAATTGCTGGGTCATTTGGTAGTTCTATTATTAATTTTTAGAGGTAACTTCATACTGTTTTCCTTAATGGCTGTCCTGATTTGTTTCCATCAACAACGTGCTATGAATTTCTATATTAAGGTTTCATTGAAGCCAGCCAATTCCCCAACCCTGTTAGTAACAATCTTTCTATTATTATGAAGAAACATATGGTCACAAAGACAATTCCAAAATATTAAGGAGTATTACTTGACATTAAATTTTTGGTTGTCAAATCTGGCTAATCCTCAGAAATATATAGAGAGTATTGAAAATACAGGTATTTAGTCCAACCCCACTAATTCTAATTCAGTAGGACTGAGGTAGAGCTCAGAAATATGTATTAAAAAATCATCCAGGTGGTTGTAATTTTCAAGCAAGTTGGGGAATACACACTTGGGAAAAACCCAGTCACCAGCTATACATCCCAGAGTCTCTTTTCACTTACACCTCTCAGAAAATAAGAATGTCTGTGCTCAGAAAGGAAAGACTAATAAGACTAATATCGTGCAGCTCCCAAGGTGGCCTGCTTCACTCCAGTGCCCAAAACAATTGTTGGGACAAATTAGCCACTCAATAAGTAGCGAATGAATGAATGAGTAAATGAATAAAAGCCTATCATATTTCTATGGCAGCACTGGTCTTGAGTTTGGTCGTTTTTCTTTGCTTTATTGGAAGCCTCCTGATAATACTACTTCTCTAGTTAGAGCCTTGATTCTTTGTGTTTCCATTTAAGCTGGAATTTTTAATTCAAATATTTGAGCAAAAGAATTAGGAATTAACAGGACCAGGCGGCTACTGTTGACTTTAATAAAATCATTTCTAACTCCTTATATTTTCCAACACATTTCCTTTTTTACATCTGCTCTCAAAAAGTCTGAGTGGTAGGAAATAGTTTTACAGATGATCCTTGAGTGGTGTCAACATTGTAAATAAGCAACTGATCGTAACACATTTTTGTTTTTAAATGTGTGCATCCCTTTAATGATGGATATGGTGAACTGTATCTATTAATGACAGAAGACTGTTCCCAATGGATTTGCAGAACCAGCTGGCTTTTGTGAAATATTAACATAAAAACTCTTTGAAATGTCTGATGTCTTTTAAGAAGCTTTAGAAAGAACCTTTCTGTACCTGTTTCTACCATTTCATTTCTTTTTCTAGCCATACTTCTCACCCATCTGTCTATTGATCCCTCATGTTAGATGTCAAGATGCTAGCAAGATTGGTTTATTCATCTTGCTTGTCTGCATTCAATGGGTAGATGATTTATTTGGCTGCATTTCATCCTGCCTTACAATATTTCATCTGTCTATTCCCAGTGAAGGTCTGGATTTAAAAATAACATTCCATTAGTGAGCATTTTTATAGAAAGTACTTTAAATACACCCTTTTATATATGGAGGTGCATGTACATAGTCTTACATTTTTTCCTTAGTACATAAAATTTTAAACTTAATTTTACCAAAATAATGTAAGGATTGTGCCAAATGAATTAATAAAAGCTCAAACTCACTTTTATAAATACTTGCTATAATTTTTACTATTATCTGATCACTGTCTGAAGAAAGAAGATTACAGACTATAAATAAAAGTGAGCTAAGTGAATTGTGAAAGACATTTCCATTGCAAAAACTCCTCTCTCTTTCCCTCCCTGTCTATGCACACATATATACATACATATATATATATATATATAAATGCACATACATCACCTTCTAGTATAGCCAATTTGTATAAATTAGTATTTCAGAATCTTTATGTTATGTTTTGGCTTTAAATAAATCGCTTCATCTAGCCAAAACCACTGACTTTTTCTTGGTTTCTACACAAAACTCTAATTCAAGTCCAGTTTCCTTCAAATTCAGTCCAGGTGCTAAAAAAGCCTCTTGGTTTTCCAAGGAACATTCAGCAGAATTTCTCTGTTCTGTATTCATATTTATAACATAACCTGTAAACAGTCCAGTATTTGATATTTTATGGATTAAAATGGCTCCATGGTGAATTTGTAGTCTATCAAATTCACAGACATTCACTTATAAATGTTTGTTTTCTATCTTAGAAATAAGTGATTATTCCTTAAGGATCTTGTTTTTTATTCTTTGCATTATTTTGAATTCTGTAGAGAATAGGCATGTGTTTTAAGTTCGCCATAAAAATAATAAAAGCAAATAAATGCTTATTTAGGTTTAGTTTAAATACCATCCAACATAAAAATGTTGGTTCATAGTAAACTCTGCAACTTTTAGGATTTATGCTATTTGATATATGTGCTTAGAATTCTAGATCCTTTTTTAGGTTGGGTCCTCAGGGATAAATCACTATATTTAACACCATTTTTAGCTCTCACATCTGAAATAAACAGTTTCCATTCTTCCACTTTACTTCCTCAGCCTGACACTTACATTTTGATTAAAAACATTGATCAGCAACAATGACTCTAGAAGTCGAGTTTTGTGCTTGGAAATGTAAATAGACCTTATTATAAGACCACAGCTATAGAGAGCATGTAGCACCAATATGTCTGGATTCAAATAATTTTTTCATCGTTTACAGGATAAGTAACTGTAAGCAAGTTAGTTCTCTCACTTTCCTTCAATTTCTAGTCTGTGAAATGAAAATCACAATAAACATTTCTAACTGAGAATGTTGGTACAAATATTATATCAGGAAATAAATACCTGGAACACAGTTAAACTCAGTGAACACTATAGTGTTCTTATAGATTTTGAGGGGTTTGAAAAATCAAGCAAATCAGTACTTTTTGAGTCATTATGATGTTAAACAGTTAATATGGGAAGAAAATTTCTGGATGATGTACGGTTTATTTTCTTAGATTAAGTGACTTCTTAAGTATTGTGTTATCTTTGAGTAATTTTATGGAAGATAATTAACTGGGTCTATTAGTTGCAAATTTCACTGTGCATAAGAATCACATGATTTCCAGTTAAAATGTAGGTTCTGATTCATTAGGTCCGAGGTAAGGCCTGAGATACGCATTTCTAACAAGCAACCAGGGGAAGCTGATGCTGTTGGTCTAAGAATCACATTTTGAATAGAATAGCAATTAGCTTAACAATTTCTTGAGGACATTTAAAAAATTAATTTACTATCCAATCTCATATACAATTATGTGCTGCATAATGATGTTTCTGCCAAAGTGAGGCTGCATATACGATCGTGGTCCCATAAAATTCTAACACTATATTTTTACTGTGTTCTACCTTGTTAGAGTATGTTTCACCTTCTCTATGTTTAGGTACTTAATAAATACTATTGTGTTGTAGTTGCCTGCAGTAGTCAGTGTTCAGTAATATGCTGTACAGGTTTGTAGCCTAGGAGCAACAGGCTAGACCATAGAGCTTAGATGTGTAGTAGGCTGTACCACCTAGATTTGTGTACATTCTCTGATATTTGCACAACAGAATCTCCTAATGATGCATTTCTCAGAATGTATTCTGCTCCTGATTATTAAGCTATGTATGACTGTGCATACCTTCCTGTCTTCTACTGGGAAATAGACTAACCTGATTGACATGATGCAGTTTCTAATCCAATGGGCTTGAAAACTGGGATATTTACACTTAGGACAAGTTCCCAAGTGATGCTGAAATTGTTTGTCCAGGTACCACACTCTATGAAACACGGGCTTAGAGTCCTCATTGATTCTTTTCTGAAAATCAGGTGGCTTCTGGCAATGCTCACTTACTTAAATCATAAACATAGCATGCACTACTGTTACCTCCATAGGAAGAGGTTCAACACTAGTGTCCTTGAGATACCATCACAATGTTTTTAAATTTGCTTACCAAGTCAGTGGAACAAAAGATCTCACTCATAAGTGGGAGTTGACCAATGAACACATGGACACAGAGAGGGGAACATCACTCACCAGCAGGGGTAGGGAGTTGGGGAGAGAGAGCATTAGGAGAAATACCTAATGTAGATGACAGGATGATAGGTGCAGCAAACCACCATGGCACATGTATGCCTATGTAACAAATGTGCACGTTCTGCACATGTATCCCAGAACTTAAAGTATCATAATAATCTCCTGCCCTTTTAAAGCAACAGCTAAAGATATTGCTTCCCCTTTTAAAACATCCCCAGATTCAACAGAAAAGCCTTGTTTTTTGTTTTTTATTAAGTGTAAATAAACCATATTCCAGAGGCATTAGTATCAAGATTATCATGTTATAAACATGAAAAAGTAGACTTGGATCACTGGAAGAATTCCCATTGGCCCCACAATTTTACTGTCCACATTGATAGAGTCAGAAAACATCTCAACACTCAGTGTCATCACTAGATTTTCAGCATCAAGCACACTGTGTTTAGAAAGTGAAGAATTTGTGTTTCACATTGAATAAAATTAGACTTGGAGGTAAAGAGCAACCAACAGATGTGTGTGTGGGGGAGATCAGCTGGATAAGGTTATTTGTTTAAACATCAAATGTCAAACCTGAATACATTCAGTAAGTCATATTTTCCATCGTAACTTTTGCAACTTTAGAGGTCCTTTGGTCATGGCAATTAGAATGCGCATCAGATCTTTGCAAACAGGAAAGTCTCTGTCCCTTGAGTTCATTCTAGATTTTCCTAACTTTCTCCTAAACACAGCAAAAATGTCACACTCGGCTTCCAGGTTAGACTACGAAGAATGCTCCACCCTTGCTGAGGATGTACTTGGGACTGTCCTGGAAGGCATCAGACTTTTGAATAGAGAGGTGGAGCCTATAGATAAGGTCTACCTGTGTAATTGGCTTTACATTTGCCATCACTTCTAACAGAAAGCACCAGAACTATCAAGTATTTCCCTTTGAGCACACTACTACCTTCCTCAAAGAAACTACAGAAATAGTGAATGGCTAATGGCCAGAAGCATATCATCAAAACTTTGTGTTAATAGTATTAGTATAACAATCTGGACAAACTCTTAAAAATAATTATCCTATCTGACCAACAGTAAGGAATCTTTTCACGGATCTGCTTGCCACTTTATCTCAACATTATAAAATAATGACATGAAGAAAATTGAAGCTATAAAAGATGTATCTTAAAAATGTAAATTTAATAAACATCTAGGCTGGGAATCCCAGCACTTTGGGAGGCCGAGGTGGGTAGATCACAAGATCAGGAGTTCAAGACTAGCCTGGCCAACATGGGGAAACACTGTTTCTACTAAAACTACAAAAATTAGCCAGGCATGGTGGCAGGCACCTATAAGAGTCTAGGAGGCAAGTTTGATCCCTACTTCCAGCAGGTGGTATAGAGGAAATTAGTTGTCTTCTCCCTAGCATTCATGTTTCTCACATATTAAATTCTAGTAAGGATTTCACAGAAATAGATTATCTTTGATATTAGTTGTGTTCTGATAGTTTTGGATTAGGCAACTGAGGTTAAGTTCAGGGCCATTTAAGCAAACTCCAGACTGACTGTCTATATGGCCACCTCTGGGGTGACAATTTTTTAATGTTAAAAAGACCAGTAACCAACCAACAACTTTCCTATTATTATACTAAAATTTAAGAAAGTCTTATTATTTATTTCTTTACACTCGGAAAAATTCAGAGAGCTAAACTGAGATTTGGGATAAAAGAGTTTTCTCTAGTTCCAGATTACTTATCTTTTATTGCTTTGTTTAAAAAATTCTAAACAGCTAATAATGTGTCCAGACTCAGTAAATGATCACAATAAGACATGTTTCTTTGCTTCTAGTACTTACGTGTTTGAATCTATAAAACTGCATATTTTTAAGCAAGGAAAACAATAATTTTCACCTAAGGAGCATTCAAAATACCATGTTGAACTTTTGTTATCTACAAATCCAGTAAGTTAAACATCATTTGCCATTTTGACCAGGCACTATTGTAAATGTGTGTGAATTTCAGTGAATGTGTCTGTTGGCTCTGTTTCTGTAAGTACATGTACATAGGGAATCTGTATCTGTTTTAATTTGGGCAACTTAAAATTAGATTACTGAGAGAAATCTGGCTTCCCCTCATCTCTCTCAAGATTTGACTAAGAAAGGCATCATATCTGTCTGCATCTTCCACCTTTGTTGGCTAAGATTTCAACCAGATACTCTAAGAAATTATCTGGAAGATTTTATCTTAGGACCTTTCAAAATTCAAAACCCCCTTAAGAGAAGAGACATGGAGGAATAGTTCCTAAAGATGTAGCCCATTCCAGTGGAGACAAAAATGCTGGCTTTAGTTTCACCACTAGGTTTACTTGCACTCAAAAGTTCCCATTAAAACCCAGCTGGTTTGAATTTTGTGTGCAGACCTGAAACCCTGAATATTTGGCTAAGGCTTCCTATTTTGCAGTAAATGCTTCACAGGGCTGTAATCTGGAAATATTGAAGTGTACAAACCCTCAGCAGAAACAACAGGAGAACAGCTGTCTTCCACCTTCCCTTTCTCCCAAATCTCTTAAAGGCATAGGTGTTGTCAAGGGATGGGAAAAAAATCTGCCACGCAACATGAAATGTTGTATGAAGCATCATTTGATTACCTTTGTTGTTTGCTCAAAGCCAAAACATAAAGATTAAAGAGTTGCCATTGATAAGTGAGACAATTCACATATTAGTATTGCTAGAGAAGAAAGGAGCATTTCAGATCATGGAGGGAAATAAAACAACAAAACAATACTGTTGCAATTTGAAAGATAACAGCCTTCAGTATATGAAATCAGAGTGTTATCTTTTCCATTTTCCACCCTTATACTTTCGTTGGCTTCATACAATCCTCTTGTTGCCTATAATTGGGAATAGGGTTAGTGCCAAAGCTGCATTAAACAAGCAGTCTTTCCTTTATACTTTCTGTGCTTCATGATTGTGTATGTGAAGTCATAAAAATCATTTATTATGAGCATGTGTATTCTTGGTTTAAAGATCCAAGTATTCTTGTGACAACAATATAATAGCATCAGATGTATTGCCATAAAACACCATATGTGGGCACTTAATAGTTACTGCCCTGGCACCTACATGCTAGGATATCATCTTAAAGAGGGACTCCTTAGAAAAAAGAAAGTTTGGTACTTAGACAAATAAAGCTCCTTGGATGAGATAGGTGAGTAATGAGTAGAGATTGGTAAAGAATCCATTGATGATGCCAGAGTTCACCTTCCATTAGTATCAGATTTTCTCATCTCATCTGCTTGTGTTCCTTTCATGAGTCCAAGAAAATCCTTTACAACGTTGCAAACATCAATAAATATTTCTCAGGCTAAAAGTTGTAAGAATATTTTAATATCACATTTGTAGTTAATAAGCTGTAAAAATGAGCATAACATAACTTTTATTCTGCTCACCCATTACTCTTTGGAAAGCATTTATTTAGGGCATTTTGTACAAATCATAGCAAACAAATTAGTTTTCAAACTAGATAGAAGAATGTAGAGTGGATGAAAGCTGCTGCATAGCACATATGAACCCTTGGTAATGTTTTGTGCCTCTGAGACAGATACTGCTTCCTATTGTCTCTGTCCTTTGTTCTAGCTTCTGCCTTAGGGTGCAGTGGTTTCCCTTGCTTGCCACTGAATCTAGAGACTAAGCTTTCCCAAGCACCAATGCATTTCAAGTTTGCCATAAGTCTGGGACTGATGTTCTACTACCGCATTGGCACCTGAGTCAGGTGGCCAGACACTTGCTATAGACACACGATAGTGTCTTTCAAAACAACTCCGTTACCAAAGAAGGCTGGAGTCCACTAGTTCCTGACTGCATGTCTGCTTTAGTTGGGAGTGAAGGCTATCTAAAACAAGAAAAGCCACATAATTCTGTTGGTAGGGTTTTCTCACATGGTGACTATTCTTAGTGACACACTGCTGCATGTCACTGGGCTCTGTGTAGAAAGATGCTACTCTTGATGTTTTCAGTTTCCAGGCCAGACATGATTCAGTCCCTGCATCTCTATTCACTAGCTCTTTCTAGTTTAACAGATAGTCTAAACCTTACAATGGTATTTTGTTGAAAGAACATATGGTAGCTATTACATTGAAAATGTACACTAAGCATATGTCTACAACCCTAATAGCTACTTCCAACACTTCCACACAACTGCTTCGACTCAGTCAATTTCTCTCTCACTGTTCTTTGGCTCAAACTGCCATTCCAGCACCCCTACCCTAAAATGGAAATATTGTTCCTTTTAATTGTTTTTGTTATTTTAATACTGCCAGGTAGCCAAAAGGGAACTTTTGAGGTGGTAACATCTCTTACTGATCCAAATATTTTTTTCTTCACTTGGTAAAACTGGCTTAGCATGTTTGGTTCTTCTCCACCAGCTGATTGTCAAAGGAGTTTACCTGTTAAACATAGAACTCCCCAACCCCTCCCTCTTCCAGTCCTTTCCCCAGCTCACTCACAAACTATGAACTTCAATGCTACTAGCACACTATAATGTTGTTTATGATCTGATTTCTCTTCTTCATTTCCAAAATCATGAGTTTTTCTCTCTCTACGGGTTGTCTACATCCTGACTGTATAAATATCTTTAATGTTGTTTATTGTTTTTTAAACTTTATGTTAAGTTCAGGGGTACATGTGCAGGTTTGTTATACAGATTATATGTCGTGGGGGTTTTGTACAGATTATTTCATTACTCAGGTATTAAGCCTAGTGCCCATTAGTTATTTTTCCTGATCCTCTCTCTCCTCTCACCCTCCACCCTCCAAAAGATCCCAGCCAGCATGTATTGTTCCCCTCTATGTGTCTGACCACATATTGAAAGGGCACAGAAAAGTTTTTGAAATTATGGATGCCTAGTACTTATCTCTACTTTCCCTTTCCCTATTAAATAAAAACCTAGAGCAATAGCATCAAGACTCTTTCATTGCTCCGTAGGCAATACTTATGGTTTACTAGTGGTTACACTAGCAAAACATAATTTCCTAACTAAAATAAAAACAAAAACCAAAAAAACTCCTGTTGCATGTTTACCTTCTGCAAGATACCTTACATGTCTTACCTCATTTAATCCCCACAAAACAATAAGTATTATTATTCTAAAATTTCCTAGGGTAGAAAACAGGAGCACAAAAGAGAAAAAAAAAAAAACAGGAAAGGGCCGGGCGCGGTGGCTCAAGCCTTTAATCCCAGCCCTTTGGGAGGCCGAGGCGGGTGGATCACGAGGTCAAGAGAACGAGACCATCCTGGTCAACATGGTAAAACCCCGTCTCTACTAAAAATACAAAAAATTAGCTGGGCATGGTGGCGCGTGCCTGTAATCCCAGCTACTCAGGAGGCTGAGGCAGGAGAATTGCCTGAACCCAGGAGGTGGAGGTTGCGGTGAGCCGAGATCACGCCATTGCACTCCAGCCTGGGTAACAAGAGCGAAACTCCATCTCAAAAAAAAAAAAAAAAAAGAAAGAAAAGAAAAGAAAAGAAAAAGCAGGAAAGACAAAAGTAGAAATTTTAGAGCAAGGTCCTCAAGCCATGGTTTGAAGTCAAAGGCTGAGCTCTTTCTACTGTGCTACACTATTCTTTACTACACTCTGTTATGTATTTTTCCTAGGAGCCTATTTCTATTTCAAATTCTAATTATGTATTTGTGAGCATATGTAAAGTGATACATCAGCTGGAAAATCCACATTTACAGAAGGCACTAATACCTCATATGGTAATGCAGTACTGTAAGGTGTTTATGAATAAAGGGAATGTGGCCCTAACTGATGTGGTATAATTTAAATCTCAGTAGAGATAGTGATGTTACGTCCCATACTTTTGAAAATATGGTGGACTTTAAATTAACACTAGTGCATAATAAATAAGAAGTGACTGCATTTAATGCATATCTCACTGCCTAATATTTTCCAAAAAAGAAGGGAAATCATTCCCATTTCCAAGGTGGAAATATTCTTCAAGGCTCTCCTAAACTTTCTCCAAGTTCACTTTCCTCCTTTCTCATCTTTCTTTAAACCCTTTTCACTTTTTCTTCTTTTTTTCACCTGCAAGTCTATTGACAGGTATATAAGAGAAGAGAAAAGAAACAGCTAGTGTTTTTAAGCACCTATAATCTGTCAAAATTTTCATCTGTGGTATATTACTCCCCTGAATTAGCTTTTTCTATGTTATACACTAACATGCAATTGCCAAATTTCAGTGGCATGCAAAAGCGAAGATTGATTTCTAGGTCATGCTACATGTAGGTACCTGTGGGGGTGACTGCTGAGGTTCTGCTTCCCATTTCTAGACTCAAGCTGAAGGCACAGTTGTTATTGGGAATATGCCATTTTTATGGAAATGATAAAAACAAGCAACAAGTTTACTCTTAAATGTCTGCGTGAACATAATATGTGTTCTTTCTGCTTGCATTTTTGACAGAAGCAAGTCAAGGTGAAGCCCAATATCAGTGGAGTAGTAAATATACACCTCCCATAGAAAATGATGCTCCAACTCACAGGGCATTGGATAGTGGATGTATATATCTTTACAGCAAAAGAGAAGTGAATCTTTATTTAAAAAAAATACAATCCTTTCAAATTCCCTTTCTATATAGGAGAAACATGAGGCTCAGAGGTTAAATAAACTATTATAGACTAGTGCATCTAGTGGATGACTCATTTAGGATTGTACTCAAGTTTTTTCTAATTCCACAGCCACTGTTACTGCATTTGCATGGCCAGGTTGAAAAGACGGGACAGACTTAGTTCTCTCTTCTATTATTTTTTCATCTTTCTTTCCAAATATTTTCTAAAACATCATGTCATCTTAAGGTCCTGGGAATAATCTTTGATTTAATGCTCTTCATTTTTGCATATCAAATAAAACTCAACATTGTCTAATGCTTAATGACGATACAATTTTTTGAGCATGATTTCAAAGTTTCTTCACCTATTGTTTCATTTAATTTTGAACCATAAGTTTTGTGGTAGGCACTATATCATTTTAAGACAAAGGGATAGACATGATGGCTCACCCATGTAATCCTAGAGATTTGGGAGGCCAAGGTAAGAGGATTGCTTGAGACCAGGAGTTTGAGGCCAGTCTGGGCAATAACAGCAAGGCCCTGTCTCTAGAAAAAATAAAAGTAAGTAGGGCATAGTGACATGGCCATGTAGTCCTAGCTACTAAGGAGGCTGAGACAGGAGGATTGCTTGAACCCAGGAGTTCAAAGTTGTAGTGAAGTATGATTGTGTAAGCTGGGCAACAAAGCAAGGTTATATATATATAAATGTACTGTAGATTCTGGGGTACATATTCAGATCATGCAGAATTGTTGCTTAGGTATATACATAGCTATGTGGTTTGCTGCCTCCATCCCCCTGTCACCTATATATGGCATTTCTCCCCCTTTTTTTCCTCCCCAACCTCCCTACCCCCCACTGTTCCTCCCGTAGTCCCCACCAACAGACCCCAGTGTGTGATACTTCCTTCCCTGTGTCCATGTGTTCTCATTGTTCAACACCCACCTATGAGTGAGAACATGCGCTGTTTGATTTTCTGTTCTTGTGTCAGTTTGCTGAGAATTATAGTTTGCAGATTCATCCATGTCCCTACAAGGACACAAACTCATCATTTTTTATGGCTGCATAGTATTCCATGGTGTGTATATGCCACATTTTCCTTGTCCAGTCTGTCATCACTGGGTATTTGGGTTGGTTCCAGGTCTTTGCTATTGTAAACAATGCCGCTATGAACATATGTGTGCATGTGTCTTTATAATAAAAGGATTTATAATCCTTTGGATATATACCCAGTAATGGGATTGCTGGATCAAATGGAATTTCTGTTTCTAGATCCTTGAGTAATTGCCACACTATCTTCCACAATGGTTGAACTAATTGACACTCCCACCAACAGTGTAAAAATGTTTCCATTTCTCCACATCCTCTCCAGTATCTGTTGTCTCCAGATTTTTTAACATCGCCATTCTAACTGGCATGAGATGGTATCTTATCTCAATAAAAAAGATAAAAACATGAGGGAAAAATCTCAATAACTTGCCGAAAATGACTGAGTGGGGGTGAAGTAGAGCTGGTTTTTCATTCATATCAATGTTAACACTTCTGCTACTATGCTCTGCATCATTTTGCTTTCCAATGAAAATCTCTTTGTTTTAAATATAACCTGCACTTTCTCTCTTCTCGATTCCAGCTTCTGTTGCCTATTTTTAGTTTTTGTCTTCTGTGTCTATATTTCTGCTGTAGCTTTCTAGTTAGATTTCACTCACTCAAACATCCTATATATCATGACTAGACTAATTCTTAAACTCTGCCTTGGTCACTTTTGTGTATAGAAGATATTCATTGCTCTCATTTCTTCCTACTTTCATCCTTCCCTCATCTAAACTCCTTCATCTGATTTCCAAAGGCACCCAGAGTGCAAATTATTCTTATTTCTTACAAGGTCTCAAAATGTACCATTTACCTGGTTGCCGCTTATCAATTCAAACTTGCTTTATTCATTTTTCTCCTTACTGGAAACTAGATCAAGAACTTTATGACAGCAAGTTCATATATCGTTTTATGAATATTTCCCCATATTGATTGTCATTATGCTAGCTTTGAAGTAGGAAGTAATTATTTACATAGGAAATCTTTACTTGGGTCCAAATGCGGTGCCAAAAACTATCACATGGTTCTGTGGACATTTACAGGTAACTGGAATAAATGATCCATGAATTCAGTTCTGGTTCTGCTGTAATGGGTCTCCTGAATAGACAGCAGATTCTAAATTCTCCATATCTCATGGAGTCATGTTGAGAAATTGAAGAACGTCAGATTAACTGGCAGCAAAAGGGATTGATGTTGCATAACATTGAGCTCTCTAAGGAACAATAGGAGTAGCGTTTGAAAAGTCAAGCATCTTTCAAACCACAGGGTGAAAAATTTGCTTGAATACACATGGACACATAGAGGGAAACAACACATCTGGGGCCTACGGGAGGGTGGAGGGTGGGAAGAAGAAAAGGTTTGAAAAATAACTAATGGGTACTAGGTTTAATACCTGGGTGATAAAATAATCTGCACAACAAATCTCCATGACACAAGTTCACCTATGTAACAAATCTATACATGTACCCTTGAACTTAAAAATTTTTTAACAATAGAATAACATAAGTAACTAAAAAAGAAAAAGAAAAATTTGCTTGGCTTCCAGAAATAGAGACGAAGAGAAATTGTGGTGCTTGGCAGTTGTATATGTGTATGCAGTAGAGGTAAAGATTATAAATTAGTACTTAAATTTATCAACACACTATTTTCAGCATGGCATTCTCTTGCCTTTTATTGACTAAGCAAAAATAAAGATCCTCAATGAACATCTTATGCCTGCACAAATTTTATAAATCCTTGCCATTTAATCACATACATCCATGTTTTCTAATTTGTTTTCTTGGACTCTAAAATATATCCCCTGGAGAAAGTGAATTTAGGTAATTTATACAACAGTATTATGTTAAAAAAACTGAAAAACACTTGCAGCAAAAATTCATATATTATGTCTAACCCAGAATTTTCTAAACTCATTTACTTCTGGGTTCTTTTGATTGCCTAACCCATAAAAGTATTTTGCAGAACTAGTGTTTTATGGAGCATAAAAACTCTGCCTTTTCTAAAAAAAATGTGGAATTTACTGTGTCCCCTTGAAAACAGAAGATTACAGAGGGTTCTACTCTAGTAAAATGGCCTGGGAAAATCTTTTCCAGGAGGTGGTCTTTAGGCAGAACCTGAAGAAAGAGAAGGAGTTTGCTTTAGAAAGAGGTAATAATAAGGGGTAAGTGCTCCAGCAGTAAAGAAAATACTTAATATGCTTGGTAAACTAAAAGGAAGTAAGAGAAAGACGAAGGAGGGGCAGGAGGGAAGGAGGGAGGAAGGAAGCCTTTTGGTGGCTGGAATGAAATGGGCAAAGACAAGATTTAACGTAACAAGGAGATTTCTAGAGCTTAGATCATGTAAGACTTTCTAGACATGGTAGAGGCATTAGGTTTTTATTTGAGTTCAGTGAGAGGCCATTTGAAAATCTGAAGTAGGGGATATAAATGATTTCATTTGGATGTTTAAGAGATCACCCTGATTGCTTTCACTGGAGGCAGGCAGAAGTGAAAACAGAAAAAAACACTGAGATTATTGGGGATATTTGTTGAAGCACCTCTGTTGGAATATAAGGATCACTTTAGCTAGTTCAGTGGAGTTTGCAATGAGGAAGAATAAAGATATCTATTTACATAAAGATAACAAGACAAATTGGCTAACAGGATATGCGATTGAAAGAAGAAGAAAAAATCTAGGATAATTTCCAGATTATTGGAATGATGTGGATGGGCTGTATCATTTACTGAGATGAGAAAGAAACACAGTGAGAGAAGTTAGTATAGTAAGAGGAAACCTAAATTTAGTTTACAACTTGTTAAATTTAAGATGATTATAAGATATACAAGCAAAAATATCAAGAAGGTAGTTGAATATGAATCTGTAGTTCACTTAAAATCATTGGAAAATTGACATCACTCAGTGAGATTATTAGGTTTCTTCTTACTAAAGGGGAGGGGCAGGACTGAATATTATTAAAAGGAAAGGCCAGGGCTGAACTCAAAACTTTTGAAGTTGAAGACAGCAGGATAAGCCAATGAAGACGAATATTTGAAATAGCCAGGTAGGCCTTAACTGATCTTGAAAGAATAATTTCAGTGGAATAGTGAAGCAAAAAACCTGTTTGGAAGGGTTGTAAAGTGAAATGGGTTGAGGAATAGAGACAAATATCGAGACAACTCCTTCAAGACATTTGGCTATTGAAAGATAGTCACAAAAGGAAAAAGGTAATTGTCATATTGACAGTTTAATGCAGTAGTATGAGATCATTTCAAGATGGCTTGAAAATGTACTAATGAGAAAGGAAGGAGAACTAGAGGTAACAAAATGTTTTCTAAGCCTTCAGCTTTTGAATGGTCTTTGGGTAGTGACCGCAAAAACATCCAATCTGGTGTATTTTCACACCACATTCATCAATACTGAAAAAGTGCATGTGGACCTTTTTTTAAAAATCTCCACTGTCTGTTAATAGTCAATGCTCACTAAATACTTTGAAGAAAGATAGGAAAGAGAAAAGGAGGGGGAGGAGGAAAAGAAGAAAAATGAGAAAAAGAACCAAAAGGGAATCCCATATTTTATCCTCGTTTCCCTTCTTTCCTTATAATTGTGCATTCTTACTGATGGAGTTCCCCAAGAGCTTTTAGCCTAATAATAATTTTAATACATTTTAATCCTCAAAACAATCTTGCAAACATAGGTAATACTATTTTATATATATGAAAACCAAGGCTCAGGAGAATTCACAAAAGTTTTTAATTATTTTAGATATCTCTAGCCCAGTGGCCAAGATGATTAATTCTTTGCACATCAGTAAACAAACTTGATCGTAAGAATTAACCTTAGGCAAAATAATTGCTTAACAAATTTTTGCTAATTGGGTGACCATGTGGACTGCAGCTGGGAGACTAAATTTACATTTTAAGAAATGGTGAAAAATATCCAAGTTATGTGAAGACACTTGACTAATGCCAGTTAAAGATAAGAAAAAACTAAACATAAACAATCATACACTACACGGTGACAGATGTGCTATTTCAAATGTGAATGTTGCAAATATACACTTTTTGGCCTCCTAGATAATTGCATGAGCACAGTATTGTGATAGCCTTATTATATTGTACATTAGACAGACATAGTATCAATTCACAAAAAGCTTACTTTGTAAGGATAATTAACAACACATTTCATACATTATATTGAGCTTTCTCATGTAGATTTGCAAATATGTGTGCAGGGAAGAGACAATGCAATTATACATTTCTTTTCCATTTCAAAATTCAGTAATTTATAAAACTTTCTGGATTATCTCATTGTTCCAAATGACTATGAAGACTCTCCAAAAGGTATCTCTTTTATTTTTCCTAACTCTCTTGCCTTCATTGTTTTCAATCAGCCTATGAAAAAAATGTATATATGTAAGCCAGCCCGGTAACATTTTCCAAAGGGTAGTCGTTAGTGAGTTACTCAATGTCAAATGAAGGCATCAAAACCTATCTACAATGGTACTGTCACTTACATATATTTTTTCGGTAAAAATATTCCATACATTGAAAATCTCCACATGTGAAATATAAAATTTTGAAATTTATAAATTACAGTACAAACTATTTTCATTCATCTTATTTATTAGAAGCTCGCCTAGTGCTTGTGTATTTTATAATTCTAAGTAAAAATTACTGATCAATTTTGTGAACTTAGTTTTTTTCCCATTTAACTCATTCTAGATACAGGCATTTTCCCCCTAGGCTGACTCTTCTAAATTATGTTTTAATTAAAATGAAATGAAGGTCTGTAAATTTGCAGTTGGTGATATGTTTAATCTCTATTTCAAATTTTATCTCAAGTATTCTGACATTTATTTCTAAATCACTGCTTTGTCTCTGATCTACCATAACTTTTACAATGCTTTTACCTTTTCATATCAATTATACAAGCAGCGTTTCAGTCTCCATGAACTCTCAACTACTATTGCACAGGATTTTGAAAAAAAAAAAAAAAATACGAATGCTCACCTCTCCATAGCTCATTTGAGGAGAATACTATCTAAATTTGTTCCTAATGCAAGATTTAATTTAATCTTGATTTCCCATGAAATGTGCAGGGATTTTACAATATAGTTCATAATCGTGTTTAATTTCTCCAGGGTACAAGTTAAGATAAACAAGTCACTGACAGTGTTTATCTATAAATATAGCAGATGGTGTAGGACTGAGGTTAGTTATCAACTTTGCCGACTTTAATTTCATGGTTATAAAATGCTGTAAACCTCACTATTTATAAAAGGCAGGAAAGGAACCCCAGTGGGCCTCAGTAGCCAAGAAACCCTCAGTAACATTAATCTCTCTCACTGATATTCGGTATCCTCCTAGGGTGCAATATTTAAGATTGTGGAGTGATTGCTAGACACATTTAAATTTTCACTGGGATCATTAGCTAACATTTCTGTCACTGATCTACTATAACATTGTTAATGAGTTCCATGTGAGAGGAATTTAGTAAATGAGATGATTCTTTCTAAACTGTGCTAGGTGAATGTTTAACAATCACTTAAGGCAGTTATATATCTTTTAAAAAGAACTATTTTTTTTTCAAATAATAATTTTTTTATTTTGCAAAGATGAACTGTGACACCCAACCAGACTAAATGTACTTAGGGATAGAATTTCATAATGAAAAGCTGTAGTATCATTTAAATAATCATCTAATATATATTTAGGCTATAAATCTAGCCACAACTTTTTTTTTTTTAAAGGCCATAGGACTTAAAAAAAGTAAAACTGTTGATTCTTCATATTCTGAATTGATTTAAATATATAATTTTATTGTGATTATTTGTTTTGCTAAAAGTCCATATAATCAATGTGATAAAATTAATTTTTAAAGGACCTCTTATTTAAAAAGTATTATTTAAAATTTCTCAATTTTTTAATTTCAACTTTATGGTGAATAAAAAATTATTTTACAGTCACAAAAGTAAAAATAATTCACAAGCTCTACCTTTAGAGATGGAGTCTCACTGTGCTGCCAGGCTGGAGTGCACTGGTGCGATCTGGGCTCACTGCAACCTCCGCCTCCCGGGTTCAAGACAGTTGTCCTGCCTCAGCCTCCAGAGTAGCTGGGATTACAGGCATGCACCACAATGCCTGGCTAATTTTTGTATTTGCAGTAGAGACGGGCTTTCACCATGTTGCTCAGGATGGTCTCAATCTCTTGACCTCATGATTCATCTGCCTCAGCTTCCCAAAGTGACGTTTACATTCTTTTTTTTTTTTTTCCTATTTCTTGATTTTTGTTTAACATATTTTATTATATGAATATGGCACTTAAAATTTTTTTTTAAATTTTTTATTGGATTTTAGGTTTTGGGGTACATGAGCAGAGCATGCAAGACAGTTGCATAGGTACACACATGGCAATGTGCTTTGCTTTCCTTCTCCCTTTCACCCACATTTGGTATTTCTCCCCAGGCTATCCCTCCCCACCGCCCCCTCCCACTGGCCCTCCCCTTTTCCCCCCAATAGACCCCAGTGTTTAGTACTCCCCTTTCTGTGTCCATGTGTTCTCATTTTTCATCACCCGCCTATGAGTGAGAATATGCGGTGGTTTATTTTTCATTCTAAGAAGAAATGCCTTTTTTTTTTCTAGAGTCAGGGTCTTGCTTTTTCACCCAGGCTGGACTGTATAGTAGCTTGCCCACTCCTGGGTTCAAGTGATCCTCACACCTCAGCCTCCAGAGAAGTTAGGACTACAGGTGTGCACCACTTTGCCCAGCTAATCTTAAAATGTTTTAGAGATGGGATCTTGCTATGTTGGCCAGTCTGGCCTCAAACTCCTGGGCTCAAGTGATCTTCCTACCTTAGCCTTCCAAAGTGCTGGTATTGTAGGGATCATCCATGGTAGAGGCTTCTTAAATAGATGATAATCCAATATGCAAGTTGGAGACCAAAACTATTTGACTAAAAAAATGGCTTAACTGTATTTGAGTTCAGACTGCTTGAGAATGAGTTTTCTAATGACAAAATCCTTGGTTACATTTTTGGTCTTATATTGGGCTGCTTCTCTCTGACCCACTGTGGGAGGTTTATTACTGTTCTGAATCTCCAACCCATCTGTCTACTGATTATTGTTAACATAGTGCTCAAATCTTGGCTCCTTGTAAGCTGTCTTCTGAACACCAGCAGCCCTGGGTGGAGAGATAACTGAATGGAACATTTGGTAATACAATCATGTACCTCGTAAGGACATTTTGTTCAATGACAGACTATACATCACTGGTCCCACAAGATTATAATACCGTATTTTTATAGTATCTCTTCTATGTTTAGATGTTTAAATATACAAATATTTACCATTGCATTAAAGTTGCCTACAGTATTTAGTCCAATAACACACACTGTACATGTTTGCAGTCTAAGAGCAAAGACCATATTATATAGCTGAGGCCTGTGGTAGCCTATATCATCCAGGTTTGTGTAAGTATACTCTGTGATGTTCACACAAGGACAAAATTGCCTAAGCATGCATTCCTCAGCACGTATCCCCACATTAAGCAATGCATGACTGTTGATTTTCTTATCTCCCTTCCTGCTCAGAAACTGTTGTCACCAGTTTTCACTTGATGTAAAACCCTACTGTTTGATACATTCACTTTTATAAAACAACTGTCTACTCAGAGTCAGGTCTCAAAACTGCATCAAACATCTGTAACAGAAGACAGCAAAATCTCTCTAAAGTGGAAGCTTTATCTCATTTTTCTTACTGGCTCAACACCAACTTTAATGTTCATTACATAAATTGGTTACTAAACTGTTGGTATGTTTGAATTCATATTTGAGTCCAATTAAGTCAAAACTAGCAGTGATTTCACTTTGAAGTTATCAATAAAAAATCACCTAAAAGAGATCTGTCAGTTAATTTTAACAATTGCATCTTTCTGTCTTTAAAGTAGAAAAGCCAGAGAAAAGACTGCCCGTAGGGGAAGGATTTCTTTTTATGACCTAGCTACTCAAGTATGATTTCTAGAGTTGTGAGGCTATTGAAAACTGGTTGGACTGTATTTCTCAGAAACATGGCCAAGAAGACTAGCGCCTCAGAATGGGCAGGAATGCTCTGAAGGGAGGCAGAAATAGGTAACAGGAGAAACTGACAGTTTAGCTAATGGAGAGAAAAAGAAAAGGAGACAGAACAGGGGAAAGAAGCAAACTAGGTATTCCAGTATCTGAGTGTAGAGCTACATGGAGAGACTGGTTTAGGGACTATCTTTTATGGGAATTTATATACATAGTAAGTCTGAGGAAAATGAAATATTCTTAAAAACACATTAAAACAATCACTCTCATAACGAAAGGATATTTTTCAATTTCCCAAAGGATGGTCTAAACTTACTATCTTTTATTTTTCATCTGTATATAAGATACAATGAGTTACATTATAAAATATAGGCATTGTACTAATCTTCGTTTTTTAAAAAAAAGTCAAAAGGAAAATTATCTGATTAAAAGGGAAAAACAAGCTATTAAAATTTAAGAACATTGTTTCTAGTTTTATTCAAATCTAACAAATTAAAATAATGTAATAGAAATAAATTGCTGCCTTATAAGATGAAGCAAATTGTAACCCATACAATGAAAATAATGTATGATATGTAAATGCTTTCATCTCATTTTAATGATTTTATTTCAGATTATCCAACCCTGTCTAATGTCAAAGGCATGGCACTGTATACAAGAAAACATGCAAAGAAAATCACTTTAACTGGATTTCATTCCCCCTTCAATGGTCAGTTAAAAATTGGTCCTTTATCATATTTATATTATTTATTTACAGTAAAAATCCAGTGCTTATTTTTTTCTTAATCTTTTTTGTTTGTTTGTTTGTTTGTTTTATTAGGAGAAGTAATCTATGCTGCCATGTGCATGACAGTCACCTGTGGAGTCCTTCTCTTGGTTATGGTCAAGCTTAGGTAACAATATAAATCAGGAGGAAAGGGCTGAAAGGGAGTCACTTAGCTGTGTTAAAGTATGTTGCACAATGACTGAGCTTACAAAAAGCCTGAGAATGAAATCTTCTCTGTTAAGACATACTAAATCAAGTTTTATGTGGCATAGGTCCATGGAAACGTTACTTTCAGTCTTCATACATAAGGGAAATGTGATCATAGGAGATTTTTTTATGTTGCATTTAATAAGCACATATGCATTGTATGTTCCCTCCAATTAATCTCTTATCAGTCTTTCCCCTTGGCTTCCCTACCAAATTCAAATTGGACTTTGCTGCATTCATTATCCAAATTATTTGCATGATTGATAGGCTCACATAACTGACCTGTTGTTTACTGTATAGAGTTTATATTTACCCAAAGATGTATTCTTTACTCGAATTTCTTATATGTTAATACATTTTATTTGTTTTTAATAGGCAATTATTGAAAGAGATTTAATAAGGCTGCACAGAGTGCATTAGAAAGATATTACTGTTGCCTGACGTTAATTTATTCTCCAAATCTTGGCTGCTTTTATTGCTGGAATGTTGTAATGCTCCAGCAGGCATGTGAGACATTGAGATGAGATATACATCAACCTCTAGATTTCTAAATGTCTAGGGTTTAAAATTTTTCCACTTATTTGGCATTTACAACTATACACAAAGGAGTGTGGACATGTCTTTAATTAAAAAAACAAAAACCTCATATTTAAAGATCAATCATGTCCATTTGCTTATTCTTTATACATATGGGAACATGTCTATAAAATTTGAGTAGCATACATATTAATGAAGAAATATACATAAGTGTGTATCAGGCCATATATACATGAAAGTACATACACAAACTATATTCTATCAGTAAGACTGGGTCTTCAGAGGAACAGAAGTATTCATTGGAGATTTACCTCATGACATTTGACACCCAGAAAGATTAATTCAGTCAACTATACAATACATGTAAACATATCTCGCTCCTCCAGAGATCTCAGACTTAAAAAGTCCTTGACAATCAGGCAAATAAAAGACTGACATGAGAAGTTGTATGGTGATACTAAGAGGTCAGGTACATACAAAAATCCTAATTTATCTATTTTTAAATGCAGTGCCAGCTAAACAAAATGTATCCACTGTTTGGATCCAACCTCTCTAAGCATTTAATTTCATGTTAATTGAAACCAGTACCAAAACACACCTTTTTTCCAAGGCCTTAAGAGGCATATTTGTATGAGAAGATATTTCATGGGTTCTAAGTTATGGTTTGAAAGCCAAATAATTGGAGACAATTGCTAAGAGAGAAAAATAGCATTTGGAATTCAAGTCCTTGAGAACACTGTTTAGTTAGTATGCCTGCCTAGATATTCCAGGGCAAACATTGTTTCAAAGAAATATGGAAAGTTTTCTGGCCTAGCAAAAAATCTTCATTTAATGCTTCTCAATCTTTACTTCTTAACTACATACAGAATGTGTAAAGTTTACACCTGTTCCATATCCCATTGGTTTTTACATATTACAGTTATGCTACAAATAAACAAGGTATAGACTGACTACTCATAATTCCCTATGTATTCATTGTAGCTTCATCTCCTTTCTCACCTGCTTAGGAGACATATTCCTTTTTTAGATGGCATTGGGGGCATTATTATGGATAAATATTTTGAATTTATTCTAATGTGTATTTTAAAGCAAATTATTTGTACAATTAAATATATTTGTATTTAGTTACAATTTATTTCCTTATAATTTAAAATTTACCATACTGTGTAATCTGAAAACTCCAGACCTAAGGTAAAAGAGACCAAAGTTAAAGTCATTATAAAAGGTACAAACTGAAACACAAGCATTATTGGCAACAAAACCTGTGTTGCCCACACCTGGACAATAATGCCCCCTAATGAAAGAAAGATGGTTGCTATTTCAGACATTGTACGCTCACCTGACAGTCAGGCCTAATCTGTGTGAATACCTATTTTCTGTAAAGAATAAGATACTTGCATTTGTTTCATCTCATGCTATATTAAAACAGCAATAAGCCTTCAAAGAAGTTTGCAGAGAAACAACTAAAATTTTAAATATTTGTGAAAAAAAGACTTTTAAAAAAATGATAACTTGGACATCATAGTTAGAAATGTGATGCTCCTTAGAAAGATCATATAATATTTTACTATCAGGACTTTACATTCTGGAACTTAATTAATTTTTTCCTCCAGGTGCAGACTCCAGCAAACACACACACACAAGCACATTTGTGAAATCCTTAACATGGCATGTTGTTAACTTTTACTTTTACTTTTATACAGAACTTCCAAGATATCAAATAAAACAAGAGATCCTTCACCGATCCAAATACCTGGAGAACTCTAATTCATTAGGAGTCATGGACCCATAACAATCATTTTCTTTTTCTTTTATGTTTTTGGTTGTGGGGAGTTTCACCCTTGTTGCCCAGGCTGGAGTGCAGTGGTGTGATCTCGGCTCACTGCAACCTCTGCCTCCCTGGTTCAAGAAATTCTCCTGCCTCAGCTTCCGGAGTAGCTAAGATTACAAGTGCCAGCCACTATGCCCAGCTAATTTTTTTGTATATTTAGTAAAAATGGCATTTTGCTATATTGGCCAGGCTGGCCTTGAACTCCTGACATCCGGTAATCTGCCCATCTCAGCCTCCCGAAGTGCTGGGATTACAGGCATGAGCAACTGAGCCCAGCCAACAATCAGTTTCTTTAAAGCAAGTCCAGCAGCTGAGCAACACACTACTCCATCTATCATCGAGAAGGCAAATGATAAAACATTAATTTAAAATATTTTGGTTTATTGAGATCATTGGTTTCTTAAAATGAAAATATTGGTTTTAATTTTTAATATTGGTTTATTAAGTATAATATGGTATGGTGATGTTACTTTTTTCTTAATACTCAAGAAAAAATATACAGAGGTATCTTTTACAACACTGGAATAGAAATAAAGTTACCCTTGAAGGCAAAAAATGTTATCCCAAGTCACATTTTGCATAATTTGCTTTATGATTAATATAAACTCATATTAATTAGTCACATACTAATATGATATTGTTAGCAGATTTTTTGATCAATTACATAAGTTCCCATTAACTTGCCAAAAAGAAAATGTTAATACATATATCCAGTTTCTGTGTTATTTGTATATTTTGAACAATTTTGAAATCCTTCGCTAGCGTATTAGCATTGACTTTGACTTCCTACATATATCTGATTAAATAAAAATGTTAAAAAATTGGAAGTGACATGTTTGAATTTTGTAATTTGAATACTGTTGACTTTTACTTCTTGAGCTTGATATCTACATTTTACTCTTATAAAATGTAAAACAACGACACTGGCTTAAAGAAAGTCAATGTGTACTTCAATTATGATAGATAATTAAATTTAAATAGTGAATTAAATCTTTCTAGGCTAACTTCTGCAATAATAAAGTAACACCATCATTGCTACTTTCTATAATATTCCTATACTGTGACTTTTAGCCTGGTTTGACATCAGAGTATAACTGTGATTAGAAAATTACTAGAAAATATGTTTATTAGTTAGAATTTTAATACTTGTTTTCAATCATCTGCAATTATACTGGTGCATGTTACTCAGAATAACCATGAGGTTGCATTATCTATAGTGGCACAGAAGCACAAATATCCAATAACCAGAAGATATTATAACTGTGGCATATTTACAATTAAAATTTAAATGGTTTCTGCTCATTTGGTCTCATTTCTATGCTATTCACTACACTTCAGATTAAACAGTCTACATTGAATTAAATTTGAAGTTAACATTTGGCTATGTTTACTCAAAGTAATTGAGAAGGCATCGTTTATCTTTTAAAACAGGAAAGAATGATTTGATGAGTCACAGATGGCTCTCAAGAAGTTCTGTACATTCTAGTGGCTATGCAGAGTATTAAAGGAAAGAGAATGCAGGGATTTCCATCTCCCAGTCACTGCCATTTAATTTAGGTGTGGTAATGTCTGGGAATACACACACTGTTCTATGGAAAACTCAGAAAAGAAGTCAAGTTGCTTCTAGAAACATACTTGTGTTGAGCAGAGAAGGGGTGAACAGACTGTGAAAGGGATGGCTTCCCTAGGAAACACAATCTTGTTTCTTAGAACAAGAATAAGTAGGCAGAATCTCAGAAGGGGGAATCAGCATGAAGAATTGAGGGCACACTGAATAGCCACCTGTCTCTAGAGCAGAGTCCAAATTGAGAAGGACATACAGCTAGTAAACATCAGGACTAAGACACTAAGATACCAGGCTAAAGTGACACTATAAATGTAGAGTGTGGGCCTCTCAGGACACGGTCCCCATCTTCATTGTCTTTCACTCTTCAGTCCCCTGGGAAGCCTTTCCTAACTTATCCTTCCCTGTAGGTCAAGGATCCTTGTTCAATGCTTCCCAGCACCCGGTGCTCACCCAACTTAGACTGCTACACTTACTTCACTGCCATGGCTTCATTTATTATTTTTGCTTAGTAAATTGTAAGCACCTTGACTGAGTCTGTTTGCTCATCTTTGTTTTGCTATTCCTTAGCACATAGTGTATGCTCAATAACTAAGTGTACAGTGACAGAGATGCTTCAGTTGGAATGCTACAAAGTGCTGCAAAATAATTTTTAAAAGATTTTTGAATAAAAAACGTTATGCTAGCAGATATAGAAATGGTGGACTAGAGAGGATTAAAACTGATGTTGAAGAGACTGCTTAAAAATGTACTAAAATAGCTAACACGTATTGGAGACACTAATTTATTGCACTAAGTTATTCCTTCAACACTTACTTACTGAGCATATACTATGTATCAGTCACTGTACTAGGAACTGGAGACATAATCCTGAGCACAGTCTTCTGGGAAATTTGATAAACAAAGTAAACAAGGTGATTTTTGAAAGTGATAGATGCTATAAAGAAGTGAACAGGCTGCAGTGATAGTAGAGTGATGTGAAGAGAAAACTTAGCCTTGATGTGAGAGAATGGAAGGCACTGCATAAATCTCATAATTTAGAATCAGTGGAGACTTGGGGTCAGATACTTGTGTGAGTTGAGATTGTAAGGTTCATGGTAGGAATGAGTGTTGAATATACTTTTGTGCCATTAGGTAAAGCATGGTGCCAGTTAGAAAACTGGCTCATACAAGTGGAACGTGGAATGGGAAAGGGCAATATGCTAGTTATTTCAGGGTCTGTTTCAATCTTCCCCCACCTCTCACACACCCCTAGGAGGCTGACGTATATGCAATATAGGCTCCTTTGTCCTAGGCTTCCATTTGGTTCAGTCTATAGTGAGAAATGGTAGAAAATGGAGGAGAAATCCTTGTTGAGATGTCCCCGCAGGCTGGCTGTTTCCTTTAATTGTTTCTATCAGTGTGCCCTTTTCTATACACATCTTTCCTTGATTCCAATAAACCTTTCCAGTCCTTCTCCCTGTAGGCTTAGTGATGTTAACAGCTCAGTTGTTGTCAGACCTGAGTTACTGGACTCTCTGCCTTGAGGTTTTTCAACTATCCACACCTGTATAAAGACTACCTAAATCAAGCATTCTTAAGAGTCATCCAATTTCAGGTAACTTGCAGTTTATTCTAATTGGAGTATGCCATCTGCTTCCTGGTTCCCTGACACTGGTAAATATTTTAAGTTTAGACCAATTGACTTCTTAACACCAATGACAAATCCATGTTGAGTCACCTAATGGTTAACTGGAAAATATGATTCTAGCACTGCTAAGTGGGATCAAGCTAGAACCACTAAATTTGAAGATGTCCAATATCTTCCTTATGTCTCTCTCATCCCAGATAAGATAGCAAGTTTACCATTGTGATTTCTGGGGAAAAAAAAAAACAAAACAAAAACCACAAATGATGTAGGAAAGGATAGGCAGATCACCTGGTGGCACAGACCATGGACCTCTCTGCAGAAGGATTTGAACATTGATGAAACTCCCTCCAAAGCGGTCTCCTTCTCTATAAGCTTTTGTACCCCTAGCTCCTTCTGCATATTTACCTACAGCCTCTTTTCCTTCCTGGAATCCATTCCATAAACACCCACAAGTGTTCCTGGGACTCAGGAGTCAGCAGAGCAGTACCAGCTGGAACTCCAAGAGGTGAGTCAGAAAGGTCTCTCCGGAAAGGGCTTTAGGGCCATAGGAAAACAGGGACTTTGTGGTTATGCCAAAGCCGAGGCTTGCATCTGTTCCTACTTTTGAATTTCCTGTGAGAATCCTGAGAAACAGATCTTGGGGTTATTAAAACATGTATCCCTTTTCATTGTCATGTACAGAGAAATGAATACAAATGAATGAATAGTTCTTTTTTATTTTTTTAGAATAAAAATATTCTAACTTTTTCAAACTGTGAGGTCAACAAACGCAAGAATTAAATCTGAGTGACTGACGGTCAAACGATGGTATCACGGCTATAAAGGCAGTACCAGGTTGGCATGTACCCTGTGGGAACCAACATTGCAATTTTTGCGTATCCGTGTCTGCTTGCTCTGCTCTTTCACAACTTGTTCCCCCTCAGAACTCTGAGATGAATACCATCTGGGCTGTAATAATTTACTGCACTTGAGTTTCTCGAATTGTTCCCAAAGTGCCTCTTTGACATTTCAATGTCTATTCAGACCACACTGATTGCACCCCAAAACTTAGGGTAGTAGAACTGGTGTTTCCAAAACCTCCTCAGGCAAGTCAATTGCCATAAATGTATTTTTAATAAGAGTTACCATAACACAGTTGTTTATAATCTTGGTTCTACTAAAAAGAAAACATGCCTTTAAAACACAGTGGCTTAAAATTATACTTTGGCAATGTTGTCAGATTTAAATATAGGTAGTAAAGTCATAAAACTTCATAAAACTCTCCATCTAGTGCATATAATTAGGTTAATCCAATAGTTATGAAGTATAATACATAACTATCTTGAGTATAATGGATTATTTAATATTTGCATATAATTTTAAAATCTACACCAGTGGCAATAAAGAAAATATTTTCTAAATATTTTATGTCTAGGTAAAAGCAACTATAAATATAAAGCAGCCATTTTTCAAGTATAATTTTTATTTGTAAACCCAGTTTGCTTTGGATATATGTATATAGTATATATTAAGCAAAGTTTTTTATTCACAGCTTAGTGCTTTTTAACATTAAACTCACATGTTTTATTTTCTATGGGTATATGTTATTAAAAGAGGTTAAGGAGAATATATTCTCATGGTTACCCAAAAGCCGTCTGTTAATTTTCATAAAATAATATTGGAAGAAATAATAATAAATAATAAATAAACATTTATTTAGGATGGCAAACAAACAAAATTAACATTAAAATGTTTTTGAGATTTCACTAAAATTTTCTAATGTAAGTTTCCTTGCTGGTTTTTCAGAAGTTATGTGACTGGTTTTGCAGTCTATTTTTATAAGGTCCATATAATTAAATGTTTAGTGAATGCTTAATTACCTGTGTTACATTCTTTTAATGCTTTGAAACAAATATATTTTTTACTTTTCTGGCTGAAAATTCTAATTCAGTGAATATGGAAGATAATATGCCTCTTAAGAGTAGCAGAAGGTATTAAAAGGGCATTGTAAACATAAGAAAAAGAATAGTCATAAATTCAAAGGTGGAACACATATCTACAAACATCACATACTCGTTACAATATAATTATTTCAATCAATGGGGTTCCAGAAAATAGTAAAAGCAACTAAACTGTATAAGAGTATTCTACATACTTTACATGCATTATGTAGTTTACTCCTGACAAAAACTTTGTGCCAATTGTCTATTTACAGAATTAAAAACAAAATCCTGATAATTAAAGAAATTAAGCAATTTCCCAAGCTTCAGAGCAGAAAATTGGTAACTGAGCACAGATATATCAGATTTCAGAAATTCCATCTTATTTTCTAAACTCTATCACCAGCCACTGCCAGCTGTAATTATGTAATTCTTATACTTTAAAAAAGGACCAAGAAATATCTGTTATAAATATTATTCTCTAAATATAATTTTTATTAACTTACGTATCTGAATCACATGTGTAAGTTGGAATAATAACATGAAGTCCAGGACAAAACATCTCCAGGGATGGTTGACTTAATGGCTGAGTGATATCTTCAAGGACTCAAATTTTTCTTTTCTACCATGCTTACAGTTGGTGAGTTGATGGTACAGTTCAGGATGTATTTGAAGACATAGAAACATAGGAATTCAAATTACTATAATTGACTTAGTAAAAATTTTCCATGAATTACCTAGGAGAAGGGTGGACTCTCAAACAAAATCTATTAGCAAGGATGAACAGGAGAGGGCTTTTGGGTAGGTAGCCAATAGTTTCTGCTAAAAAAAAACTCTAGATTACCTTCATCAATTAGTTGTGAAGTAAAATGGCTTCAAACAAATAAATCAGATTAGTTTTGGTTTAGGTTCTACTTTTCATTTTGTTATTTGGAACTAAATAGTCCACAGCTGAGACAGTGTTTCTCTATGTATACCTCTATGGAAATGCTCAAGCTCCATTAATTTAGGATTTTCTATTTATTAATGAACAAAGTTAAATAAATAAATTTAAAAATAAATTGTTTTGTGTCAACAAAGTAAATATCATCTTTTAATGAAAACTTTTCCAGAAACTTGTGGATCATTCATTTATTGAGACAGAAAGAGATTAAAATCAGTGGAGCTGACAGTTAAGTTGCAGAATACAGTGACTAGTGGAGGAATCACTACTGTCTGGGTTGCTCCTTCATGTGGTTTGGCTGTGTCACCACCCAAATCTCATCTTGAATTGTAGCTCCCATCAACCCATGTGTTATGGAAGGCAATCAGTGGGAGGTAATTAAATCATGGGGGTTGGCTTTCCCCCTGCTATTCCCATGGTACTGAATAAATCTTGCAATATATGATTATTTTATAAAGGGGAATTCCCCCACACACACTCTTCTGCCTGCTGCCATGTAAGATGTGCCTTTGCTCCTTTTTCACTTCTACCATGATTTTGGTGCCTCCCTAGCCATTTGGAACTGTGAGTCCATTAAACTGCTTTTCTTTTATAAATTATTCAGTCTTGGGTATGCTCATAGCAGCAGGAAAATGGACTAATACACTCCTGTTTTCTGAGAAGTGCATTCCACATAGAAATACTCTTTAGACTACTCATCTATTGGTTAGATATCTTTTTCTTAATAGCTCAGACAAGGCAACAGAATAAATGTTCCCAGGCAGTAAAAAGGATATGCCAAGTACCATTAAGAATAGGAGGGGAGTGTTTAGAAGCCAACGATGAGATACGATATATAAAAGTAAACAATGGAAAATAAAACTCTACAAAGTGAAAACATAAAATAGTTTTTTGTTAGGCACAGTCCTCAGAGATACCCTATTCTCTTGGATGAATCAAAATTAGTCTTTGCAAATAAAAAGTGATAGGAATAAAATATTAGAATTTAAAGATATATAGTAGAAAAGGAAAGCAAAATGTGTAACTTCCCATAATATCTCAATAACAGAGAAAGAACATGGACATAAGCTTTGAGGAGTTTGACAGAATGAAATGATAGATTGGAAGATATATTTATCTAGAATTTTCATGATTGCATGAAACTTGATGGAACTGGGGGTGTGGTATAGGGTAGTTGTGAGCAGAAGTGAACAGAACTGGGAGTCCTTATTATTGGCAGCAATATTGAAATACAGGTGTATTGTTTATTGTATAGTGAATTATTTTTCATATGGAGTCATATGAAGTATTCTATTTCACTGTATTTGTTCTTATTTTAATGATGCTACTAGGTAACAAAGGAGACAAAATGTTCTATATAATTATTCATTCACTTGATCATCTTAGAAATACTGCAAATTTATTTCTTCATAAGTATTAATCTTTTTCTTTTCTTTTCTTTGCTTTGCTTTTCTTTTAGATGGAGTTTTGCTCCTGTTACCCAGGCTGGAGTGCAATGGCGTGATCTCGGCTCACCGCAACCTCCGCCTCCTGGGTTCAGGCAATTCTCCTGCCTCAGCCTCCCGAGTAGCTGGGATTACAGGCACGCGCCACCATGCCCAGCTAAGTTTTTGTATTTTTAGTAGAAACGGGGTTTTACCATGTTGCCCAGGATGGTCTCGATCTCTTGACCTCGTGATCCACCCGCCTTGGCCTCCCAAAGTGCTGGGATTACAGGCATGAGCCACTGCGCCTGGCCAGTATTAATCTTTTTCTATTTTTCTTCTTCCTTTTATTTCAACTTGTTTTCCTTTTTCTTACCAGGAGGGGAACAAGCTCAGGAAAGTTAGCAACAGGCAATAAATAGAATGCTCTGTAAACAGCTAACACATTTAGCTCAACTCTTTATTTTATTTTTATTTTTGAGACAAAGTCACACTCTGTTTCCTGTGCTGGAGTGCAATGGTGCAATCTCGGCTCACTGCAACCTCTACCTCCCAGGTTCTAGTGATTCTCCTGCCTCAGCATCCTGAGTAGTTGGGATTACCAGCACTCCACCATCATGTCTGGCTAATTTTTGTATTTTTAGTAGAGACAGGGTTTCACCATGTTGGTCAGGCTGGTCTTGAACTTCTGACCTCAGGTGATCCATGCACATCAGCCTCCCAAAGTGCTGAAATTACAGGTGTGAGCCACCGCACCTGGCTTAGCACAACTCTTTTAGTGATTTAATACCCAATTATCCTTCACAAATATATTTGAGGGAAATAAAGCCAGGAATGCTTATTGATGTAACAGATATAAGAAATGGGGAAAACCTAGAATTCAATGTGGTTACACAGAATTTGTGTGTGTGTGTGTGTGTTTGTGTGTGTGTGCGCCTGGAGTAGAGTGTGACTAGCAGAAAAGGAAAATATGTGTTTGGTCTTTTTTTTGTTTTTGTTTGTATCCAGCTGTATTTTAAGGTAGATGTAATTGTTCAAATATTTTTAATTGGCATTTGTTATATGAAAGTGGAGACCCACAATGAAGTCTACGTCAGCTGGGCACAGTGGTTCATGCCCCTAATCCCAGCACTTTGAGAGGCCGAGGCAGGTGGATCGTGAGATCAGGAGTTTGAAACTAGCCTGGCCAATATGAGGAAACCCCAACCTGACTAAAAATACAAAAACTTAGCCAAGTGTGGTGGCAGGCTTTTGTAGTCCCAGCTACTCAGGAGGCTGAGGCAGGAGAGTCACTTGAACCTGGGAGGCAGAGGTTGTGGTGAGCCAAGATCCTGCCACTGCACTCCAGCCTGGGTGACAGAGCGAGACTGTCTAAAAATAAAAATAAAAAATAAAGTCTACCTCAAATTAGTGTATGAATGTTATTTAAAATCATGAGAATGGAAGAAACTACATAATAAAAAAAAGTAAGTAAAGATGGAAAATGACCAAAAAATGACTTGGATGATTCCAACACATAGTGGTCTGGAAGAAGAATATGAGAAAGTTTGAAAGTAAGGCTACTGTAAATGGGTGGCTAATGAGAAATAAAGGCTATCAGAAACAAGCCAAAAGTGTAGAGCTTTTCAAGGTGGAGGGCAGGTTCAATAATATTGGATATTGCCAAGAGATTGAATAAAATAAGGTCTAGAATTTAATTTTGGCTTTGGTAGTAAGTCACTGAGATCTTATACAGATCTTATTGATGTGGTGGAGACAGAGGCCCAGTTGCCACAGATTGAAGAGAGACTGAGGAATGAGGAAATGAAGGCAATGAATACTTACAAGTCTTGTGAGAAGTTTTGCACTCAAGAGGACCATTACAATGGGGTGTTTATGTGGAATTTCTGTAAAGTATGAGGTCATCAACAGAATTGAGAGGAAGATGTTAGAGATGGGAGAAGAGGTAGATTGTGAAATGGTTATCTTGGGGAATAACTTTACTAGGGAGTATAGGAGAGGCAATATTGCTAAGCCTGCCTGCATTCAAATCCCCACTGACTCACTTATGAATTTATGATTTAGATCAACTATCCAAATTATCTGAACCTCAGTCTTCTCTACTAACAGGGAAATTCCCTGTTAATTTCCTTAAGAAGGAAATTAATTGCACTTACCTTACAGGATTTGAAAGGAATTACTTTGTTAATATGTATAAAGCCATTAGTGAGACAAGTATGTGAATTTTCTACTAGGCAATCATTATAATTTCTCAAATCATCTGACATTTTTGAGAGTTTTAGTTAGAAACACAAAATATGTCAGTATAGTTGAATGATTTTCTCCATTAGATACAGAGAGCTAGATATTACCACAGCTGGAGTATTTCAAAGTAAATCTGATGAAGAGAAGAAGCTGCAGCAGCAGAAGTTATCTACAAATGTGTGGTTTAATGCTGAGCCTTTCTGGCGGATGATAGGAAGACAGCAAACAGGTCATAGATGGTTAAAGGTATTTGGGCGGCAAGGCATAGTGGTCTCACTAGAAATCAAGAGTTGTTGGAAGGAAAAAGCTGGTTTTGGTATAGATGGTTATTAGGCATGAGCAGGGCAGGAGAGGGCTCTCCTGCCACCGAGTAAAAATGTCCACTTCTCTAAAATGATAATTTGGCAGCACCAGGGAAAAGCCATTTCCTGATGGTCCACACCTGTTAACATTAAAATGTTAATTGAACGCAGGCCCTGGGGGAAAGCACACTCCTTGGGCATGCGTGAGATAAAAATGGTGGAGTATATTCTGTGAGGAGCACACTCCACTGGAAAGGGATGAAAGCCTCAGAGGGGCCTGCATATAACCTCCTGAACACAAGGCGCCTGCTCAATCTGAAAAGGTAAGGAAAGCATGCGGCATGCAGAAAGCCATCCTAAAGAAAGAATCATGGTGAAGAGGTGAGCCTCTAAGTCCTAAGATCAAATTTAAAGGCTCGTTTTTGCTGTCTTCTTTTGTTCTTGTTTGTTTCTTCCACTTTCAGGTGTCTGATTGGGTCTCTTTCAAAATAATTTTCCTTTCTTTCCTGTTCTAAAGCCTTTCTAAATTTCCACTCCTGCTCTGAAACTTGCCTTGGTATCTTTCTGGTTTACGCCCCTCAGTTGAATTCTGTCTTCTGAGGAGGCAAGGACTAAAGTTGCTGTGGAACTGGTGTGGATTCACTGCTGGTAACTGGAAGTAACTTGGATCTCTTCCACCGCTAACAGTTGGAGAGAGCTGGAAAAATGGGGATGGGGGTAAAATCAATTTCAGAAGTTATAGTCACTAGAAGTGTTAGAATGGTCACCTGAGTTAGAGGGCGCATCAAGAAAAAATATTACATGTAAATAAAGTGGACAAGCACTAAGAGGTTAGGGTTTCTATGGAAATATTAAATCCATTAAGGATGATAATAAGAGTAGAGATATAAGCCAGGTACAACAAGACAAATTCTGCACAATCTTACATGTGGAGAGTAAAAAAAAATCAAACTTAGAAACAGAGTAAAATGGTAGTTACCAGAGACAGGAGATTGAAGGGAATAAAGAGAAGTCAATCCTCAGATTAAAAATACACAATGCTTTAGACCATGACACATAATTAAATCAGAATGTCTAGGAAGAGGCATGGGTATCAGTGAGTCTAAAACTTTCTCAGGTGATCATAATGAGCAGACAGAGTTGAAAGTCACTAAATCAATGATATTCAAAACTTGGCCTGCAGATCAGCAGTGTCAGTATCATGTGGAAGCTGTTAAAAATGCAAATTCTTACCCCAGCAGACCAATTAAATTAGAAACTCTGGAAGTGGAATCCAGAAAGCTGTGTTTAACAACCCCCAGGGTAATTTTGATGAGGACCGATGTTTAAGAACAATAGCACTGGGCCAACTACAATATGGCTGGTGCCTGGACACTTCACTCCATAGTCCCATTAATTTTGTGGCGTTTCCTCCTACAGCTCATCTATGTCAGGACCTTGAGGTGGGTTTTATATTCTTCTTGATTTTCTTTTCTGCTTCCAAAATGTTTCCCCTTATTGCTACTTCAAAATACCCCACATCATTGAGGAGAATGTCATTAAACTTGGTTAGCTATTTTTTTTTTCATTATCTACTTTACTTACTATATTAGTCTGTTCTTATGCTGCTAATAAAGACAGACCTGAGACTGGGTAATTTATAAATGAAAGAGGTTTAATTAACCCACAGTTCCACAGTTCAGTCATGGAGGAAGGCAAATGAGGAGCAAAATCACATCTTACATGGTGGCGGGCAAGACAGAGTGTGCAAGGGAACCCCCCTTTATAAGACCATCAGATCTTGTGAGACCTATTCACGATCATTAGAACAGCATGAGAAAGACCCTTTCCTATAATTCAGTTTCTTTGCACTGGGTCCTTCCCACAGCATGTGGGAATTAGGGGAGCTACAATTCAAAATGAAATTTGGGTGGGGACACAGCCAAACCATATCACTTAATATGCTTCCTATAATACCTTCTTATTAATGACTCCAGTGTTTGACTCAGTCTACCACTCAATTCTTGTGTTTCTTCTGTAAATATTGTATGTATTTATGATAACAATGTCTCGATATGTATACACAGCATGGAAAGGCTAAATCAAGCTGTTTAACATATGCTTTACCTCACGTGCTTATTTTTGTGTGTGTGGCAGAACACTTAAAAACTAATCTCAACTATTTTCATTATTCAACATATTGTTATTAATTGTAGTTGTCTTATTTAAAATACACGTTTTGAACTTATTTCCTTTGTATAAATGAAATTTAGATGATACTCTGTATCATGAGCCAATGATGCAGAATAATTGAATGAGAGCAAGGAGAAAGTACCCATAAGAGGCTAAAGATGTAAGGGAGTTTGCAGGTAACAGAGAGTAAATTCCTGAAGCCCAGTGGCAGAATCTGAAAGGGCAAAGAGGAATGAATGGAAGACAGGATCCTACTAGGAAACAAAAAGTGAAGAAATAAGCACAAAACAGTGGTTGGTCTGGAAAGCTGAGACTTCCTGTAGCATTTGAAGCTCTCTTGGATTTGTCCTGGAAATCACCGTGAACTAAGGATCTTGGAATGATTGATGTAATGCAAGCTGGAATGTTGTGGCGGTCTGAAGAACTCAGAGTGGCCAGTCTTGCCCCTAGCTGGAGAGATCATTAGACATGAATTCTTCTTTCCTCATGGGAAGGAGAAAGGAAGTTTTCAAGGGAGAAGGAGAAACAAGCAATGTCCCAATCCCCTGCAAATTGTGACCTTGTAGGTATTGCACAATTATATGGTTTGAAGCACTATTCTTAGTACTAAAAGAAAATCTGCAAGTGATACTCACATTCAAACATAAATACAAAATCCTATTTCAAAAGAAAATACAAATGGATGAAAATTACCTGATTCTCTGATGCCCTATGGTTGGCTATAATGGATTTGTTCAACTGAAAATAGGCAGCTGAAGGTCAGCAATATATTAAAAGGTTCAGTTTACTAAGCATTTCCAAAGCCTGCTACTAGAGCAAGAAAAACGATTTCTTCTGGCCTGCTGATTGGTGCTTGTTTCTAAAGAAAAATAAAAAGTTTTAGTTAAAATAGGAACTTAGGTCATGTTTTCACCATTTCTTGTTTAGAGTAATATAATAGCTCCCTAATTTTTCTGGCCATGTATGTGCTTGTCCCTCCAATCTGACAATTCTTTTTAGATAGAGTTTGGCTCTTGTTGCCCAGGCTGGAGTGCGAGGGAGCGATCTTGGCTCAATGCAACCTCTGCCTCCTGGGTTCAAGCAATTCCCCTGCCTCAGCCTCCTGAATAGCTGGGATTACAGGCACATACCACCATGCCTGGCTAATTTTTTTTTTTTTTTTTTGTATTTTTAGTATAGATGAGGTTTCACTATGTTGGCCAGATGGTTTTCGAACTCCTAACTTCAGGCAGTCTGCCCGCCTTGGCCTCCTAAAGTGCTGGGATTACAGGCATGAGCCACTGCACATGGCAGACAATTTTATTCTTACCTGTCCATGTATTACTTAAAATGTTTCAGTGCTTTCAAGCTGCTGAGTAAATTACTTACCATAGTTCTAAAACTAAAACTAGCATAACTTCGTGATTGGAAGCACAGTCCCCAGAGCAAGACTTCCTGGGGTTCAAGTTAATTATTTCATAATGATTAGCTGGGTGATTTGGGGCAAGTTAGTTAAACTGTGACTTTGTTGCTTATGTATAATAAAGAAATAACATAGTACTTCTTTCATAAAGTTGTGAAGATAAAATTACTTGGTAAATACAAAATGCATAAAACAGTGTTGGTGTGGAACAAGAGCTCTGTAAATACTAGCTATTATTGTTGCTCTTCAAGCAATTTCTATGTGATTATTGGCATCTGTCTCCCCCAAACTCATCTGCCATGAGGCTACAACTCACTCCCTGGGTTCCAGCCATAAGGTATTTGTTTTCATCCCTTACAACTAATAGTATTATTTTACCAGTAAACCTTCATATTAGCTTTATCATCCATTTAGAATACTCATTTCTCTCTTCCACGAGTTAATTCCCATGTATCATTCAGAATTTAGATGGTCACTTCCTTGGAGAAATTGTCACTGGCATCTGTGACTAGTAGCCCCGCTTCTAGCACCACATACCTCTCATTTAAAACAATTATTAAGTGTGTGATCATATATTTGTGTGGTTATTTGATTAAGCCCTTTTCCCCTCTGCACCCTCAAGCTACATGAGGCCGGAGACCTATTCTGCTTTGCTCACCAGTGTATCAGCAATACCTGGTGCAACTCCTGTTAGAGAAATGCATCGGTTTTGAACAAATAAGAAACAACATTTAGAAATTATTATAAATTTGCAACTGCTACAGTGGGTGAACATGGGTTAAATTCATAATTATATAACAATAAGTTTTATTAAGAATTATTGTTGCTTTTCAGTCACATCCAAAATGGATTTTGTGTGTCTTTAAATCATTGAGCAGGAAAGAATAAGAAAAGGAACTATTATAACTAATTTACATAGTTGTGTATAGACATTTATAAATTTGGTAACTGTAACCAGAGTTTGATGATAGATTATTATAATCATTAGGGACCAAGCATTAAAGTAAAACAATACTACCCTTAATCTGGGGTATTTGAAGTAATGACCATTTGGACAGGCAGCACTTGGAAGAGTTGGCTTTTGCCACCGGTTTCAATTTTAGTTTTCTATCTTCTTTGAGGGACAGTGTATAAAGAATAAAAAAAATTTTAAGTAAACATTTTAGGAAGAGAAGCATAATTTTACAAATAGATCTTTCTCTCTGTAAGTGTGTTTTATATCACCAAATTCTCATCTTCTGCTGCTTTCCAATATGTTACTTGTTGATTTTGTGTATGTGTGTTGTTAAGACTCTATACTTACTAAAGTGGCAGCTCTAATTTAATTTATAACTTAGCTAACACAGGAACATCTGAGATAGTTAGTTCTATGTAATCAAAGAAATGTATAAAATTAGGATCAAAACATTATACTACTACTTTATAAGATATTACATGAAGTACCCAAAGATAGCAAATATTTATCTGTATATTTATTCATAATCTGGTATCAGAAGGCTTTGATGCTCCTGATGATTAGAAAAATATCTTAAAATTACCAAGAAAGTTAACCTAAACATTTATTCATATTAACTAAATCCCTGTAGAATAATTAATCAGCTATTTTAACTTTGAATTTTCAATTGGAGAACTCTCATCTCTTTTACTCTTCTCCCTCCTTAAGAGGGTATCTTTGTGAATGAAGAGCATGCTCTGGTGTGCACGCTGCCTTCTGGATCTTTGGTGGTCTCTGCTATGGAATGACTGTCTTGTCTGCTCTCTGGTCATACTGCAGCAAAGTCTGCTAAGGAGTGGCTCGCCCACCCTGATAATTTGATACCAGGGTTTCTTCTCATGACTTCCAGTTTTATAGCTTCTGTATACAGTGGCTCCTTTGTCTATGACTCTTCTGGCTCTTTAGAGAGGATCTCAAGCCTCCTGCATTCCTCTGGAGAGTGAAATAGCTACTTTCTCTGCACATTGACATATTTGGTTGAATCTAACTTCAAGCCCCTCCCTCAGCTATGGCTTCTTTCCTGCTGAAGTCTCAGTGCCATGCTGATTTGGCAATATAATCAATATCAATGCACAGCTTTGCTGAGAGGCAAGAAGTAAGACCCTCTTATACTGGAATTTCCTGGAAACTTACATAGGTGTGAGTGTCGTTCTTCATTTCTTCCCTGACCACAAACGCATGGTAGGATCAATCATGGGTGGGATGGGATGGTGAGGGGGAAGGAGGAAGTAATCTTGGGAAGGATTTGGGACAGGCCTGCCCTCAATTTCTCCAGTGTTGAAAGTTTCTACCTACTGTGGTATTTTCCTGTAACATATCCTCCACAGTTTTTACACTATAACTTGAGTATGGTTTTACAACTCTGGTCTGACAGAGTAGGATCATGATACATACAAGGAAGTTTTAAAAATACAGAAAATGAGATGGCACTATAGGAGCAACTTAGGATTGCAGCACCCAGTGAAAGCGCAGAGGGTGAGTGGATGCCACATTTCCAGACGGATCTTTATTGCCCACAGACCAGGAGATTCCCAGGTGTAGGAGCCCCATGGGCCGCCAGCATGGCTGTTTGGGCTGGCACAGCTGTTTCAGCTGGCGCAGCAGTGCAGCGGCACTCCGTACAAAATACGCTCATCTGGTTGCCCTGTTAAACCGACAATTTGAGATTTGTGAAGGCAGATTAGCACATTCATCTGATTAAATGGGACTTAAACAGTAAGCCAGGCCAGGAGAGTCCCGGGCAGTGACATTGTTTCAGCCGGGGAAATGGGTTGCTACATGGGAAATCACGCAAATCCCGGTGCCCTTTCAGCAGGCAACTGGAACACTGGGGAGAGAGTCAACCATTCAACTTAAAAAAAAAAAAAAAGGGCTCTGAGGCAGGGAGCCAGGTGATCAGGCTCGGTGGGTCCCACCCCCACAAAAACAAACAAAACAGCAATTGGAAACGCTTGGGGTTGAGAGTTTCATGGCAAGCACAGCTGAACCCAGGACAATGCAGCTCGGTGGGGGAGGGGTGTCCACCATTACCAAGGCACTCCACCCCTATGGAGGTACTTTGCCATTGGTGATGCAGCCTGCCATTGCTGAGGCAACCCACCATTGCTGAGGCAACCCACCATAACATCGAGAGTCCGCCATTACAGAGGCAGGCCACCATCACCATGGCAGTTCTAACCATACCCATATAAACAGGACTACAGGGAATTACACACAGCAGCAGGGTGGAGCCCACAGCAGCAGGGTGGAGCCCACAGCAGCAGGGCAGAGCCCACAACAGCAGGGCAGAGCCCATGGCAGCAGGTCAGAGCCCAGAGCAGCTCAGCATAGCCTCTGCAAGCAGGCAGTGACTAGACTGCCTCCTTGCTGGGCAGGACAGTGCAATGGATACTCATAAATAAAGCCCTAACTCCCTGTGACAGAGCACTTGAAGATAAAAAGGGACTTTATGGTTTTTGCTTCAGCAGACTTAAACGTACCTGCCTAGCAGCCTGAATGAATAATGGAGCTCACAGCTCAGCACTTGAGCTCCTATAAAGTACAGACTGTCTCCTCAAGCATCTCCCTGACGCACATATATCTAAAGAGTCACCTCACAAAGGACTGATCAGACTGACATTTGGCGGGTATCATTCTGGGACAAAGATAGAAGAGGAAGAAACTGGTAGCAACCCTCACTGTTCCGCAGCTGCTACAGGTGTTCTCCAGGCAAGCAGGGCCTGGAGTGGACCTCAGCAGTCCTATAGCAGAGGGGCCAGACTGTTAGAAGGAAAACTAAGAAACAGAAATAACTTCATCATTAACAATCTGATGTTCTCTCAGACACCCAATTGAAAAGTCAGCAACTACTCAGACGACAGGTGGATAAATCCACAAAGATGGGAAGAAACCAGTGCAAAAAAGGAGGAAAACACCCAAAACTGAAACACCTCGCCTCCTACAAGGGACCACAACCCCTCACCAAAAAGGGAACAAAACTGGACAGAGAATGAGTGTGATGAAATAACAAAAATCAGACTTCAGAAGGTGGGTAATGAGAAACTTCCATGAACTAAAAGAACACATTCTAACTCAATGCAAAGAAACTAAGAACCTTGAAAAAAGATTTGAGGAAATGATAACAAGAATGGACAACTTAGAGAGAAATATGAATGAATTGATGGAGCTGAAAAACACAACATGAGAACTTCGCGAAGCATGCACAAGTCTCAACGGCTGAAATGACCAAGCAGAAGAAAGGATATCAGAGGTCGAAGATCAACTCAATGAAATAAAACGAGAAGGCAAGATTAGAGAAAAAAAGGTCAAAAATGAAGGAATTAAGTCTCCAAGAAATGTGGGACTATGTGAAGAGTCCTAATTTATGTTTGATAGGTGTACCTGAATGTGACGAAGAGAATGAATCCAAGCTGGAAAATACTCTTCAGGTTATTATCCAGGAAAATTTCCACAACCTAGCAAGGCAGGCCAATATTCAAGTCCAGGAAATACAGAGAACACCAAAAGATATTCCGCAAGAAGAGCAACCCCAAGGCACATAATCGTCAGATTCTCCAGGGTTGAAATGAAGGAGAAAATGCTAAGGGCAGCAAGAGAGAAAGGTCTCTTGCTACTAATGACCTTTTTCACAGAACTGGAAATACCTACCTTAAACTTCATATGGAACGAAAAGAGAGCCCGCATAGCCAAGTCAATTTTAAGCAAAAAGAACACAGCAGGAGGCATCACACTACCGGACTTCAAACTATACTACAAGGCTACAGTAATCAAAACAGCATGGTACTGGTACCAAAACAGAGATATAGACAAAAGGAACAGAACAGAGGCATTGGAGGCAGCAAAACATATCTACAATGATACAATCTTTGATAAACCTGACAAAAACAAGCAATGGGGAAAGGATTCCATGTTTAGTAAACGGTGTTGGGAAAACTGGCTAGCCATGTGCAGAAAGCAGAAGCTGGACCCCTTCCTGATACTTTACACTAAAATTAACTCCAGATGGATTAAAGACTTAAACATAAGACCTGGCACCATAAAAACCCTAGAAGAAAATCTAGGCAAAACCATTCAGGACATAGGAGTAGTCAAGGACTTCATGACCAAAACACCAAAAGCATTGGCAACAAAAGCCAAAATAGACAAATGGGACCTAATCAAACTCCACAGCTTCTGCATGGCAAAAGAAACAGTCATTAGAATGAATGGGCAACTAACAGAATGGGAAAAAATGTTTGCAGTTTACCTGTCTGACAAAGGGCTGATATCCAGAATTTACAAAGAATTAAAACAGATTTACAAGAAAAAAAAACAAACAAGCCCATTCAAAAATGGGCAAAGGATATGAACAGATGCTTTACAAAAGAAGACATATATGAGGTCAGCAAACATGAAAAAATGCTCATCAACACTGGTCATCAGAGAAATGCAAACCAAAACTACATTGAGATGCCATCTCACACCAGTTAGAATGGTGATCATTAAAAAATCTGGAGACAACTGATGCTGGATAGGATGTGGAGAAATAGAAACACTTTTACACTGCTGGTGGGAGTGTAAATTAGTTCAACCATTGTGGAAGACAGTTTGGCGATTCCTCAAGGACCTAGAAATAGAAATTCCATTTGACCCAGCAATCCCATTACTGGGTATATATCCAAAGGACTATAAATTGTTCTACTATAAGGACACATGCACATCAATGTTCATTGCAGCACTGTTTACAATAGCAAAGACCTGGAACCAACCCAAATGCCCATCGATGATAGACTGGACTAGGAAAATGTGGTATATATACACCATGGAATATTATGAAACAATCAAAAATGATGAGTTCATGTCCTTTGTAGGGACATGGATGAATCTGGAGAACATCATTCTCAGCAAACTGACACAAGAACAGAAAATAAAATACTGCATGTTCTCCCTCATAGGCAGGTGATGAACAAGGAGAACACATGGACACAGGGAGGGGAGCACTATACACTGGGCTCTATTAGGGGAATAGGGGAGGGACAGCAGGGTGGGGAGCTGGGGAGGGATAGCATGGGGAGAAATGCCAGTTGTGGGTGAAGTGGTGGAAGGCAGCAAATCACACTGCCACATGGGTACCTATGCAACTATCTTGCATGTTCTTCACATGTACCCCAAAACCTAAAATGCAATTTAAAAAATAATAAAATAAAAATACAGAAAACACTGCTCACTTGCTCTCAATAAAGGCTGGCTCCCAATGCTGTTTTTTTTTTTTTTTTTAATGTTCTTGATAAGACTTGCTTTTAAGCTCATACTGAACAATGACTTCTTCATTCTAATAATTTATGCAACCTATCCTAGGGGTGATGAATACTGTCGTGCCACTGGTTTTGGAGCTGTAGAGCATCATAAGGTAAGGAAAATTTTTAAATATCAGTGGCATAAATTATCCATTATTTCCTATAACTTATACACAATGGCTCAATTAAAAGCTAGTTCAAGTAAAAAAATCAGATGAGAAGAACTGATAAGACAGAAAGGAAAAAAGAACAGGGTGCCACGGGATATTAAAAATTGTACTTTTTTCCTTTCTGTTGATCTCCTGTATTAACTCTATTGCAGGTAGAAGACAAGAGAGTTATTATTATGGTAGAGAGAACCTCAAATATAAAAGCACCTGTAAGGTAACACTTTTGTAGACTTTATAGGCTTGTTGCCTCATTACCATCTTGCAAGTCATTGTTATTATCATTGCCACTGGTCAATCGGAGAAGAAGACCCCAATTCAAACATTTCCCCACATTTGATTCCATTGGCTGGTCAGATAACTCTTTTGTTAAGATCTGTAAGAAGCTAAGATTTCTGAACTACAAATGGTTGGATTCCATTTAGCAAATGATTTCTTTGTATATATCACAGACACTAAATCTGGTATCTAGATATGTTCTTTTTTATGATATAGTTGCTAGAAAGCTTAGAGTTCCATTTGCACCTAATCTTTAGCTCTTGATTGTACAGATTTTTAGTTTTCAATATGTTTGTATTTGCCTTCATTGTCAACATTAATTATAATAATACTGCTACTAGTGATGGGTGTATAAAATAGGACAGGATGGGTTATTCTACAGTAACAAGCAACAATGGAATATCAGTGGATTATGATAACAAAGGTTTACTTCAAGCCCAGAATGCTCTATTGCCTTCACTGGGAGGCCCAGGTTGAAAAAACAACTTTTCTGTGAGATATTACTAGAAGGAAATGAAAGATTATGACAAAGCACATGTTTCATTTTAAAACTTCCATCTAGGAGTAATGCATGTCTTTCCTGCTCACACTTTGGCCAAAGCAAGTCATATGACTGCCTAAATCAGTAAGGCAAGGAATTTTACTCTTTCCCCTGAGAAGACAGAGGACACCAGGGGTAACAATACAGTCAAACAAAATAGATTCCATTTACTTAAGTAATTATTCAATGTAGTATTCTTCTAAGATTTATATATTTAATGCTCATCAGACTTCTGTTTGGTTTGTATTAGGTTTTTCTTAATTTTATACATGAACAATAATAAGTTGAAAGAAACCAAGACATTTTTTCAAAGTTATACAATTGATAAGAAACTGAGTTGAGATTGGAACTGGATTTTTCTATTCTAACTTCAATTTTCACTCCTATATATTAACATATCTCTTCTGGGATAAAGATGAGGAATGTACTTTTAAATATAAGTAACAAGTAGGAAGCTGAATGATCCACTTTACCAGTCCAGAGTTAAGAAAATTCAGTTTGGTGGCAGTGAGTTTGCCCCAACCCTACTTGAAGAATCAATTGCCAATGGGGCAGAGTAGCTGCTAATGAGCTAATGATCTCTCAGTAGCAGCTAATTAACCTGCAACCTCTGGGCACCTGTCAGTTGGTGTTCAGAAGACCAATTAAATAAGAGGTCAGCTGGGATGGCTCAAGGAGGTCAAAAGCAGATATTTGAAGTAGAAAAATTATGTACATTAAATTATATGTATAAGAAAGTATCAAAGGGAGAATTAAGATCAAACCTATTTAATTTTTGTCTTTGTCTTCATCTTTTTAAAGATGCCATCCTTTTACACATGAAAACAGACCTGTGGCTAGCCAGTTGGCCCAACATCATTTATTAAACAAGTATTCCCTATTGCTTGTTTTTGTCAGGTTTGTCAAAGATCAGATGGTTGTAGATGTGTGGCATTGCCTCCGAGGCCTCTGTTCTGTTCCATTGGTCTATATCTCTGTTTTGGTACCAGTACCATGCTGTTTTGATTACTGTAGCCTTGTAGTATAGTTTGAAGTCAGGTAGCATGTTACCTCCAGCTTTGTTCTTTTTGCTTAGGATTGTCTTGGTTTTGTGGGCTCTCTTTTGGTTCCATATGAAGTTTAAGGTGATTTTTTTCCAGTTTTGTGAAGAGGGTCATAGGTAGCTTGAAGGGGATAGCATTGAATCTATAAATTACTTTGGGCAATATGGCTATTTTCACAATATTGATTCTTCCTAACCATGAGCATGGAATGTTTTTCCATCTGTTTGTGTCCTCTCTTATTTCCTTGAGCAGTGGTTCATAGTTCTCCTTGAAGAGGTCCTTTACTTCCTTTGTTAGTTGTATTTCTAGGTATTTTATTCTCTTTGTAGCAGTTGTGAATGGGAGTTCACTCTTGATTTGGCTCTATGTTTGTCTGTTATTGGTGTATAGGAATGCTTGTGATTTCTGCACATTGGGTATCCTGAGACTTTGCTGAAGTTGCTTATCAGTTTAAGAAATTTTGGGCTGAGATGATGGGGTCTTCTAAATATACAATCATGTCATCTGCAAATAGAGATAATTTGACTTCCTCCTTTCTTAATTAAATACTCTTTATTTCTTTTTCTTGACTGATTGATCTGGCTAGAACTTCCAATTCTATACTGAATAGGGGTGGTGAGAGAGGGCATCCTTGTCTAGTGCCAGATTTCAAAGGGAATGCTTCCAGTTATTGCCTATTCAGTAAAATATTGACTGTGGGTTTGTCATAAATCATTTTATTATTTCGAGATATGTTCCATTGATACCTAGTTTATTGAGAGCATTAAGCATACAGGGCTGTTGAATTTTGTCCAAGGCCTTCTTTGCATTTATTGAGATAATCATGTGGTTTTTGTCTTTTGTTCTGTTTATATGGTGGATTACGTTTATAGACATGTGTATGTTGAACTAGCTTTGCATCCCTGGGATGAGGCCTACTTGATAGTGATGGATAATCTTTTTGAGGTCCTATTGCAATTGGCTTGCCAGATTAGGCATAGGCAAGGACTTCATGACTAAAACACCAAAAGCATTGGCAACAAAAGCCTAAGTAGACAAATAGAATCTAATTAAACTTCAGAGCTCTATACAGCAAAAGAAACAATCACTAGAGTCAGCCAGCAACCAACAGAATGGGAAAGAATTTTTGCTATCTACCCATCTGACAAAGGGCTAATATCCAGAATCTACAAAGAACTAAAACAAATTTACAACTAAAAAACCAAACAAACCCATTCAAAAGTGGGAGAAGGATACGAACAGACACTTTTCAAATGAAGATGTATATGAGGCCAACAAACACATGAAAAAATGCTCATCATCACTGGTCATTAGAGAAATGCAAGTCAGAACCACATTGAGATACCATCTCATGCCAGTTAGAATGGCAATCCTTAAAAAATCTGGAGACAACAGATGTTGGAAAGGATATGGAGAAATAGGAACACTTTTACACAGTTGATGGGAGTGTAAAAGTTCAACCATTGTAAAAGACAGTGTGGTGATTTCAAAGACCTAGAAATAGAAATTCCATTTGACCCAGCAATCCCTTTACTGGGTATATATCCAAAGGATTATAAATTATTCTATTATGAAAACACATGCACATGTACATTCACTGCTGCACTGTTTACAATAGCAAAGACTTGGAACCAACCCAAATGCCCATCGATGATAGACTGGACTGGGAAAATGTGGCAAATACACACCATGGAATACTATGCAGGCATAAAATGATGAGTTCATGTCCTTTGCAGGAACATGGATGAATCGGGAAACCATCATTCTCAGCAACCTCACAGAAGAACAGAAAATCACCGCATGTTCTCACTCATAGGCAGGTGTTGAACAATGAGAACACATGGACACAGGGATGGGAGCATCACACACTGGGGTTTTTCTGGGGGTGTACTAGGGGAGGAACAGTAGGGAGTAGGGAGGTAGGGGAGGGATAATATAGGGAGAAATACCAGATATAGGTGACAGGGGATGGAGGCACCAAACCAAATTGCCATGCATGAACCTATGCAGTATTCCTGCATGTTCTACACATGTACCCCAGAACCTCAAGTACACTTTTATATATATATATATATATATATATATATATATATATATATATATATAATTATATTTAATAGTCATAAAGAATTTATTCAGAAATTATTTTAAATATATTTATAAGTAAACAATGTTGTCGATTAAAATTTCTTCCACATTTTCTTATAAGTACTATAATTATGTTAGTAATAGACTGAGGCCCAGAAAACAAATCGTGTATATCTTTAAATTATCTTATAAACAATCTTAAAATTTTCTGATTTCCAGAATATATGACCATGTATTAAGCTCATCCTTGAATGCTCGATACATACTATGCCACTCAGACTAAAAGTAACAGGCCCTCAACAGTTGGATAACATAATTTTCATTTTCCTAATGTATACCAGAATCTAAATTGCATCTTTCCTTCATTTGAAACCAACCATTCAGTTAATGGTAAACTGACTTGATGGGAAGTTTATCTTAAGACTTACATAATTTTTGTCCCTTGTGTATCATGCTACTTGGGGAATATATTTTCTGGGGATAACATATGGTAGAACAATCTTTCAGGTTACCTGTCGTGACCCTGAGTTTGCATCATGGGAGTAAAATATGCTTCCAATTAAAATTGTCCTATGGGGATGCTATTTTTTATGAATGCAGGATAAAGAATAGCAAAGGAGTCTGGGCTGTATTTGACAGCTGACGTAAAGCGCCTTGAATCAATAAAAATGCTTATTAATTCCATCCCAAGTTCTTGCCATTGTTTCACATTGACATGATTCTATATATAACTAGATTTGGAAACTTCTAATACAGGTGGTTGTCCAGATTAATGCCCAATATTCTTGAAAAAGATCTACATACTGACAAAAATAACATCAAATAAATAATTGCATGCAGAAGTTTATGGGTTCTGTTTTAAGTGCCTTGAGAGTCACAAAGAAATTTAAAAACATAATTTCTTTTCCTGAATGATGCTCCTAAAAATAAGACATATAATTTTAATTTAAGTCTATGTAGACCAGGGCTTATGGAAGTCCTATTCTTAAATACATGAATTTACTTTCTTACAATGATGATCGAAGCATGCACAAGCTATCTTTTTGGTTGAACTCTGCATAATGCTAAGCCTGCTAAACATTCTGCAGAGTCAAGTAAAATCTGACTCAGAGTGACTTATCTTTATTTTTCTTTATTACTTTCTAAGCACAGTCTTTCAGATTCCTCCATATTTGGTGTATTATTCAGTACAAAGCAGAATTATTATGTTACACAAAGTCATATCAATTATTTAATGCAGGCATACCTCAGAGATAGTAGGTACTTGGTTTCAGACCACTACAATAATGCACATAACACAATAAAGTCACAGGGATGTTTGGTTTTCCAGTGCATATAAAAGTTATGTTTACCCTACACAGTAGTCTGTTAAGTGTGAAATAGCATTATTTCTAAATAAACAATGTACATGCCTTAATCACAATATTTTATGACTAAAAATTGCTAATGCTCACTGACCATTCAGGGAGTTATTATCTTATTGTTGGTGCAGGCTCTTACCTTGATGTTGATGGCTGCTGACTGATTAAGGTGGTGATTGCTAAAAGTTGGGGTGGCTGTGGCCAATTATTAAAATAAGGCAACAACAATGTGTGCCAATTGGCCTTCCATTGATAAAAGGAATTCTTCTTTCCATAAAAGATTTCTCTATAGCATGCTATAGTATTTGATAGTATTTTACACACAAAAGATCTTCTTTCAGAATTCGAATTATTCGGCCAGGCGTGGTGACTGATGCCTGTAATCCCAGCACTTTGAAAGGCCGAGGGGGTGGATCACCTCAGTTGAGGAATTTGAAATCAGCCTGGCCAACATGGTTAAACTGCATCTTTACTAAACATACAAAAATAGCTGGACATGGTGGTGGGCACCAGTAATCCCAGCTACTAGGGAGCCTAGACAGGAGAATCGCTTGAACCCGGGAGGCGGAGGTTGCAGTGAGTTGAGATTGCACCATTGCTCTCCAGCCTGAGCAACAAGAGCCAAACTCCATCGCAAAAAAAAAAAAAAAAAAAAAGTGTTTAATCCTCTCAAACCTTGCCCCTAATTTATAAACTAATGATCTAAATTCTTTGTTGTTATTTCAACAGTATTCATAGTATGTTCATCAATAGATTCCATCTACACTTTCTCTGATCATCTGTAAGAAGCAACTTCTCATCAGCTCAAGATTGATCAGGAGATTAGGGTAATTCAGTCACATCTTCTGACTCCAATTCTAATTCTAGTTCTCTTGCTATTTCCCCCGATCTGCAGTTACTTTTTCCATTAAAGTTTTGAATTCCTCAGCCATCCATGAGAGTTGGAATCATCCTCTTTCAAACTCTCAGTTCATATTCTTGTTTTTATTTCATTTCATGAGTTACAAGTGTTCTTTATCACATCTAGAAGAGTGAATCCTTTTCAGGAGATTTTCAGTTTTTGTTGTGCAGATTCATCAGGGGAATAACTAGCTATGGAAGCTACAGTCTAACAAAATATATTTCTTAATTAGTAAGACTTGAACATCACAATTACTCCTTGATCCATGAGCTGAAGAATGAGCATTTTGTTAGCAGGCATGAAAACAACATTAATTTCCTTATACATTTCCATCGGGGTTATTGGGTGATTATGTGCATTGTCAGTGGGCAGTAACATTTTGAAAAAAACATTTTTTTCTTCTGACCACTACGTCTCAATAGTGTGCTTAAAATACTTGGCAAACCATGCTCTAAGTAAATGTTCTGTCATTTAGACTTTGTTGTTCCATTTCCAGAGCACAAAGCAGATTTAGCATAATTCTTAAAGGCCTTGTGATTTTTTGAATGGTCAGTGAACATTGGCTTCAGTTTAAGTCACCAGCTGTGTTAGCCCCTAACAAGTCAGTCTGTCCTTGCAGCTTTGAAGCTAGCATTTACTTCTCCAATCTATGAAAGTCCTAGATGTATCTTCTAGGGGAAGGCTGTTTGGTCTACACTGAAAATCTGTTGTTTGGTGTAGCTGCCTTCGTCAATAATCTTAGCTAGATCTTCCGAATAACTTGCTGCAGCTTCTCCATCAGCACTTGCTGCTTTACCTTGCAGTTTTGTCTTACAAAGGCGAATTCTTTTCCCTAAACCTCATTAGCCAACTTCTGCTACCTTCAAGCTTTCCTTCTGCAACATCCTCACCTTTCTCAGCCTTCACAGAATTAAGGAAAATCAGGGACTTAATCTGGGTTAGGTTTTGATTAAGGGGATGTTGTAGCTGGTTTGAGCATCTGCCCATTCCTCCCAAACTGTGTCTGTATGAGCAAAAAGGCTTTTTCACTTTCTTATTATCTGTGTGTTCCCTGGAGTAGCACTTTTAATTCCCATTCAGAACTTTTTCTTTGCATTCACAACTTTTCCAATTAGCACAAAAGGCCTAGCTTTCAGTCTATCTGGGCTTTCACTATGCCTTCCTTTCTAAACAAATAATTTCTATCTTTTGATTTAAAGAGAAATCCATGACTCTTCTTTTTACTTGTAACATACATAGGCCATTACAGTGTTGTTAATCAGCCTAATTTTAATATCGTTTTGTCTCCGTGAATAGATAGACCCAAGAAGAGAGAAATAGGAAACACATACAAGTAAGTTTGCCATCTTATGCAGGCATGATTCATAGATCCCCCAAACAATTACAATTGTAACATCATGACTGATCACAGATCACCATTGTAGGTATGATAATAGTGAAAAGGTTTGAAATACTGTGAGAGTTACTAAAATGTAACAGAGGAACAAAGTGTACACATACTATTAGAAAAATCGTGCTGATAGACCTTGATGCAGGGTTGCTACAAGCCTTTAATTTGTTAAAAACAAAAAGAAAGAGAAAAAAAAACCAATATCTGTAAGCGCAATAAAGCAAAGCATAATCAAATGAGATATGCCTATATTTGGTCTTCACTACATATTTCTAATTTGTTATTATACCCTATTTTTTTCCTGGATGATATTTTATAGTTTACCTACTTACTCACATCTCTGTATACATATCCATAGATACAGTAGTTTTGCTTTTACTGTACTTGCTACAGCCCGTAGCCTCCACTGTTTGGCCAATAAAAGGGGAGGAGTTAGAAATCCATCCCCTTCCTTCCATAAGAACCTCAAGATAATTCAAAAATTTTAGAAGATGGTCATGAAGATGGTCATCATTCCAAATCCTCCTTAACAGCCAGACAATTGGAGGAAGGAAAACATCTCTCTTTCCTTAATATTTATTCAGTTAAGGAATACGTGTTGTTTGAGAAACATTTATTGAACTAATGATATCACATTATATAGTAAAATTAATTCCTGTTAAGTAATTTTGTCTTTTGTAATTTATGACTTCTTTTATTAAACAAATACATAGATGGGGGGGTGATTTTGTGTCTCAAATACTAACCACAAGATCATAGAGAGTACAGAGATTTGAAGCTCTATACATAATGTCCAAGGAGCTGCCTAAAGGAATTCTTTGCATATTATAATCTATGAGCTTCTTATTAATTGGACATCCAGATTCCTGCATTTTCCCCTGTGCTTCAACCACATTAGCCTACTTTGAATTTCCAGAAATTCATCAATGCTTCTTTCTTCCGGAGAATTCTTCAACATGTGTTTTCTTCACAAGAAATATTTTCTCCTCTTTCTCTTTTTCTATGTAGCACCTTACTCTTCTTTCAGATCTCATCTTATTAATCATGTCCTTTGCATGGACATGTTTGGTTATATTCTAGAGAATATGATGAACTTAAAGACAGACTTCTCCTTCATAGCACTTATTACAAGTGGAATTGTACTTTTTATGTGAATCTCTATCTTAAGGTTACTTATCTTGATCCTGACTCAGTATTCTCAAATTCTAGCATCTATAGATAATCATGTACCATTTATAGATGTATTTTTAACATCAGTTATCAGATCTTTGCCATGGCATCCAAGTAAGAGAAAAATGAATTTAGAGAAAGACGAACTTCTTAGAGAAAGAGGAACTTTTTCATAGCACTTACTACAAGTGCAATTGTCATTTTATCTTAATTTTTATGATTGCCTCATTAGACCATTCCATAAAGAATCACTGATAATTTTACTCATTGTGATATCCCTAGCACACAACACATCCTTGTCCCTACTTGGTAAGGTTGACTTAAATAGTTGCTTTACCAGAATTCAGTCTCACCCATTTTCATACCTAGAATTATGATTTTGTTTGGTGTGGGAGTACTCCCAAATACACTTCTTGAAATCCCAGGCTCTTTAACAACTAAGTGATTAGTTGTGATGTGACACAGCTATGGCTAATGAAACTCAGGGTTCCTGGGAAACATATAATTTTGGAGATACACAGCAAGATTCCTATTTTTCCTTCTTCTGGCCTTGAATGTGAATGTAAAGTTTGAGTGGTAGCTATCTTGGAGCCGTTAGGAAATTAGTATGAAGACGTAAGCTAACCTGTTTCCAAGCTAACAAGGATGATAAAGCAGAAAGATGGCATTTATTATAGAGTATTGTAAACTCTCACATTGACAAGATGGACCTCGCCATTAGATGTTGAGACTGATAATGCCACACCCAATCAAGAGGGTATGAAGAGATAAACTACTCATGTATTAAACTTTCTGGAAAGAAAAGGATAGAAAGCAAAGCAGATCCAAAAATAGCTTCAGTGAAGGAAGGTGTGAGTCTCCCTGGGCTTTATTGGCTGGGGGATAAAGCCAAGGCGAAGATTCCTGCAAAGTTGGGCTTTCCTGCTGGTGATCACATGGTGGCTTTTACTTCCTCATCAACACCAATGGAGGGAGTACCTGGGCTTTCTTAACAGCTTGCTGACACATAGCACAGAAAGAGAAGAAGACTGAAAGTTGTCAGTGGTTATACATCACCACTGACGTTTTGTTACATGGGGTATTAGGACAATAACTGCAGCCATGTACTCTGTATTCTTGTTACTTGCAGATGAACACAGTCCTAACTGTACAGTAAGTGCTCAATAAATATTAAATGATGAAGAAATAAATGGGAATTTATAAGGTAGTCAATTGATTAGACTTTCAGGATCTCAATTTGTTGTGTGTGTGTGTGTGTGTGTGTGCGTGTACATTATGGCCTTCAACTTGGGTGTTGCAGCAAAGATGAGAACTGATATTATAAATAAATCTATGAATGGTAGATGATTGTCTACAGAGGGTAGAATTTGCTGACAAATAGAGAGTCAAAATCAAGGTAAGTAATCTTGAGGAAGATAGAGATAGACATAAAAATAGACAAGCATATAGGAGTATATAATTTGCTAGAAAGAACTATAATTAAGATTAAATAAACTCTTCTAGAAACTCCTTTATATTTTTCCATTTGAGCACTATTGATTACCAATAATATAGGCTCATCTGGACCTTGGGTTCCATACAGTCTTTCCTGGAAAACCCTGTCAAGTACATCAGATATACTTTAGAGTTACCCAGTTGCATCTATTCATTTGACCTGTGTATCTATACCTGTCAACTTACAGAGTGCACACAAAACTTTCTCTGTGTAACCTTAGCACTAGAGTATAATATCCTTCAAGACAGGCATTGTGTCTGCCCTATTCTCCATTGAAATGTGAGAACTTAGCAAAGTGTTTATTTTACACATATGCACAATAAACATTTGTTAAATTAATGAATAAAATTCTGAAGCTTAGAGGCAAATAAGAACTCTGATTTGTATTTGTGCTACTTATTTTTCAGGAGAACTTACAAGTTCATTCACTGTTCATGATCTTGTATGTGAGACTAGTTTAGCAAGAGTGGTTCAAACACAAGCTGTATCTTAGCTACTTTCGCTTTGCTACACCTCCCAATTTTCAAGTAATTAGAATAGTAATTAAAATGGGAAATTTCAAGAGGTCCCTTAAAAGGAAGTGTACCCTTAAATTAGGAAAATGAAGACACAGCTTTTCAAAACAGAATAATTTAGGTTATTCAGAATAGGGCTTATATTTGACCATACACATCTCAACAGCAACTAAAATCGTTACCACTGTTTATAGCAACATTCCCAATTTCTCAAGGTAGCAAAGTCATGTAAATTACTTATGAAATGCTACAATGTCTCAGACGTCATGAGAGGTACTGGGGATATACAGGTATATATGCAGTCTCTGTATTTTAGAAGCTCATAGTCAAGTGGGCAAGACTTACATATAGCAAATAATCATATGAAAGGGTGATCAAATGTAAACAAATTGTCATGGAAACGTGCTGGATGAGTACAAGACACCCCGGAGAGAGAAGAATACTGAAGCCCAAGAAATGAACGTAAGAAAAGAAAGGAGCCCAAAACTATTTATTTGTTTTGAGGGGGTTTGAACAGAGGTAATAAAAGGGACGGTTTAAGTAGATAACAGAAAATTACGCTAGATGGTATATAGAATCTATGTTAGGATTGGCCCTGTGTACAGCAAAGACCCTATAAACTGGGGGAAAGTAAGTTATATTTGATTTAATCAAGATAAATCCAAACAGAGCAATACTTCCTACAGAAATGTTAATTCTTTAAATAATTGGGAAATAAAGTAGAAATTTTCACTTACCTGGGAATCACATATTTTTAATAGTTCATCTTTATTTAGATAACAAACATGGCATTATACATGGGTTATGAGAAATTGAAAAGTAAGGCTGGGCATGTTGGATTATGCCTATAATCCCAGCAGTTTGAGAGGCCAAGGCAGGCAGATCACCTGAGGTCAGGAGTTTGAGACCAACTTGACCAAATAGAGAAGCCCTGTCTCTACTAAAAATACAAAAATTGGCCAGATGTAGTGGCACATGCCTGTAATCCCAGTTACTCAGGAGGCTGAGGCAAGACAATCATTTGAACCCAGGAGGTGAAGGCTGTGATGAGCAGAGATCACACCATTGCACACCAGCCTGGGAAACGAGAGTGAAACTCCATCTCAAAAAAAAAAAGTAGAAGTAAAATAAAATATGATTTTTAAACTAACAAGTGAATAATATGCTTTCAATATCCCTGTCTTGCAACTCTAGACAACTATTCAAACATTCTGGCAATAAAGCAAATGTGTTTATTTACTGCTCACTGAAATTGTCTTAGAAATATCTGACACATTCTTTTGAGTTACCTGGAAAGTAGAATTTGTTTTTTCCCTTTTTCAGCCTGGATTTTATTTTTAGAAATAACTGAATGTCATTTGGATAAAAGTCTGGTGAATAAAGTAGACAAACTGATTAATATCATGCTAACTAAATTAATAAGACAAATATGGTTAATATTATATTTGTTCATATAAACACAATATAAAACGAAATTTGACTCTATAGTGGTGACATTCAGTTTCTTTAATGGAAGAGACTCAATGCAATTCCAATTCAAAAATATAATGTCGATGTGGAGAAATAGGAGCACTTTTACACTGTTGGTGGGAGTGTAAATTAGTTCAACCATTGTGGAAGACAGTGTGGCAATTCCTCAAGGACCTAGAAATAGAAATTCCATTTGACCCAGCAATCCCATTACTGGGTATATATCCAAAGGATTATAAATCATTCTATAAGGACACATGCACACGAATGTTTATTGCAGCACTGTGTACAATAGCAAAGACCTGGAACCAACCCAAATGCCCATCAATGATAGACTGGACAGGGAAAATGTGGCACATATACACCATGGAATACTATGTAGCCATAAAAAACGAGGAGTTTGTGTCCTTTGTAGGGACGTGGATGAACCTGAAAACCATCATTCTCAGCAAACTAACACAAGAACAGAAAATCAAACACCGCATGTTCACTCATAGGTGGGTGTTGAACAATGAGAACACATGGACACAGGGAGGAGAGCATCACATACTGGGGTTTGTTGAGGGGAAACAGGGGAGGGACAGCGTGGGGTGGGGAGTTGGGGAGAGATAGCATGGGGAGAAATGCCAGATACAGGTGATGGGGAGGGAGGCAGCAAATCACACTGCCATGTGTGTACCTATGCAACAACCTTGCATGTTCTTCACATGTACCCCAAAATCGAAAATGCAATTAAAAAATATATATATATATATATATATATATATATATATATATATAATGTCATTAAATTGAAGGCATAGCTTCCCACAATAGCAACTTTGAAGGACAACCATGGCTGTATAAATTAAATACCCAATAAAAATGGTGCATGGTTATAAAAATTCATAAGGTTCAGGGGACAGCCCTTAGCCAGTCAGTGATAAAAGACAATTTCCAGCCAGGTGAGGGGGCTCATGTCTGTAATCACAGCAGTTTGGGAGGCCTAAGCGGGAGGATCACTTGAGGTAAGGAGTTTGAGACCAGCCTGGCCAGTGTGGCAAAAGCCTGTCTCTACTAAAAATACAAAAATGATTCAAGTGTGTAGTGCATGCCTATAATCCCAGCTACTCTGGTGGCTGAGGCTTGAACCCAGGAGACGGAGGTTGCAGTCAGCAGAGATCATGCCACTTCACTCCAGCCTGGGTGACAGAGTGAGACTCTGTGTGAAGTAAAAAAAAGAAAATGTCCAGGAGGTAGAAGAATATCAAGAGGCTTTTAATGACTGGATGGACATATCTTCTCCACGTATGTACAAACCCCTTGCAGAAACACATCTATCCCCACTTAGGCTCTTAGCATTTGTTACCACAATGTTTCTTCCTTCTTCCTCAAGGCCATTATTCTAGCCTGAACTACTCTCATCCTTGAATTTTTTGAAGATGTTTACAGTTGAGAGAATCAAAGACATACTGTTCTTTGATTAAAGGAAGGTCCATAGATATGTTTTTCTGTATACTAATGTGATAGGTACTGAGCATACAGGCTGGTATAAAAGGAGACAGATATTGGCACCCTACACCTCCCCTTCACCTCTGAAATATACACACATTTACAGTACAGATTTTGTGAGATGACTACCAGATGATTCAGTTTATCTAGACAAAGCTTCTGCAAAAAGCAGGCAGTGATTCTTTGTATTTCTGTGGACCTCTCTGAATGCTGCTGGAATGTCTACCCAACAATCTAATACATTGGATTAGCATACAGATAATGAGAGGTCACTCTGAAGGCCTTTGGATTGAAGACATCTTTTCGGGATTCATACAGTTCAGGATAATGTTCTGGCTGGCTACCTACGATATTTTGCTCTGCCTCATTAATGACAAGGGCCTTAAATAGCTGGAGAGGGAAAGTTCCGATGAAATGGTAATCAGAAGTTTTGATTTATTTTCTCTTAATTCCTAGAAGGGCATAATCCTTTTTATAAGCCTTATAAGTTTGATACTATGGCTCAAGTCAAAGAAAAGATGACCCTCAGAGAAGCAAAGAATAGTACTCTTCAACTAAGCATGCAGTTCTGCTTTAAAATGGAACCAGGAAGAACAAGAAGAAAACAGAAGCTTTCTAGGTAGTCCGCCGAATAAATACAACTAATATGAAAATAGATATCAACATCTATCGGCTCATCTGTCCAACTGCCAAAAGACTGAAACAAATTCCTAATGTTAATGAAATTTTTGACTTTAGATGATGCAGGATATAGAGTCCAAGCCTACTATGATATTTCTTAGATAAGTTTTTTCAGCAAAAGTCTCAAAACAAGTTCCATAGCAAACTACTGCCCTATGAAGTACAGAAAAGAGTTAGGTTAACATGCATGCCTTAGTGGTATAGCATAAGGAAAACATGGGACTCGGCTGCGAATTTAAGACTATGTGGTCCTGGAGTTTGATGGTGAGCTGTCTTTTTTGGGATTATTGCAGGCCCTTTAAGACAACAGACACTTTACATGGAACAGGATATAGAAAGAGAACCTCCCTAATTATTATTATTATTTTTTTTGAGACAGAATTTCACTCTTGTTACCCAGGCTGGAGTGCAATGGCCCGATTTCGGCTCACCACAACCTCTACCTCCTGGGTTCAGGCAATTCTCCTGCCTCAGCCTCCCTAATTATTAACCAGCAATGGAGGGGAAGTTCCATTCCAGGGCAGTGCTATAAGAAAAAAGAATAAAACTGACAATTGTTAACATTTATTGATTACTTTCTAAGTACCAGGCACTTTGCCAAACACTAATAAGCATTATTTCATAAAATCCTTCCAATAGCTGTATAAATAAAGGCTCTTATTATCGTCGTTTTACAGGTAAAGGAAGTGAGGTTTGAAATTAGGTTTAAAGACCTTAGGTAAATTGAACAAGTTTGCATAGACATTGAGTAATAGAGCCAAGACTCAAAGCTGAATCGTGTGCTTCCAGAGCCTGAGATCAGATGGTGCCAAAGAAGAATCGATAGAACCCTGGTGGAATTTTTCTCAGACTCAAGCCTCCTGGAGAAATCCTAATGATGAGGCTATTCACATGTCTCTTAGAACTTATGAAGCTGGAAACAGAGTCAAGGGAAGAAATGTGGCAGAGGACGTTGACATGTGTTTTGTAGACCTCACTTCTCTCTTGTCAGCACTGTTCACACTGGAAATGTAGGCTGGAAAGGTATAGCTGTTTGGATTATGTGAGCGCTATTTCAAAATGATGCTTTTTTGTGTAGATATAGGGTATTCAATAAGCCAAATCGTATTCATTTTTCTCCTTTACTAATTACAAATGTGGTAAATCACTGCCTTAGAAGGGTAGTGATTCTCCAACTTTAGGGTTTTTCAGAATCCCCTGGAAGATCTGTAAAAATACAGATTGCTGGGCCTCAACCCAGAGTTTCAGATTTAGACATCTGTGTTGGAGTTTGAGAATTTGCATCTCTAGTGAATCCTAATTTGAATTCTAATGAGTTGGTTACATAATTTGGATATTATCCCCTGTAAATTTCATGTTGAACTGTAATCCTCAGTGCTGGAGGTGAGGCCTGGTGGAATGTGATTGGATCATGAGGGCAGATTTCTAATAAATGGTTTAACATCCTTTGGTGCTGTCGTGATAGTGAGTCCTGAGTCCTCTGAAGATCTTGTTGTTGTAAAGCGTGGTAGCTGCTTCCTACTCTCTGTCTTGCTCCTATTTTTCCACATAATGTGCCTGCTCCCACTTCACCTTCCATCATAAGTAAAAACTTCCTGAGTCCCTCCCAGAAGCAGATGCTGGAGCTATGCTTCCTGTACAGCCTGCAGAACCATGAGGTTCAGCCTCTTTTCTTATAAATTACCCAATCTTGGGTATAGCAAGGCAAGGACTGGTTAACACAGTTGGTGTCCTATTTCTGTCCTTCATCTCTGGAGTATACACAGATTCACAATCCGGATTTTATAAGCTGACCCTGAGATGATGCAGTTTTCTCTGGATGAAGCCACCGAGAAAAGCAGGCCATGTTGCTGATGCTACTGCTCCTGGGATCACACTTTGAAAACCATTGCTCCAGAGTGGAGATTTTCAACTAACTTTGCACATGAGAACTGCCTTGTGTACAATTTTTTAAATGCTGATGCCTGAAGTACCACGCCAGACCAATTAAATCAAAATATCCGAGGGTGGAGTTTAGGCATCGGTATTGTTACACTCTTCTCCCATCATCCACTGATTAATCTAATGTACAACATGAATCGAGATCACAGAGAATAAGTTTGTGTGTCAGTGACAGAAAATTAAGGGTATGTCTCTGCCAAGACTTGACTCTGAAGTACCTCTACATTACTATAGGAGTTTAAGGAATACTGACGTAATGAGGTCTTGATATCAAATCATGGAACTTTTATCTCCTAATCATATAGATAACAGCTGGTATAACAGGCTTGCTTTTCGTTGATGGCATGTTACAGTGTACTTTTAAATAGGCAATGCAGTTCTTGTTTCTTCGATAGAGAAGACACAGGTTACAGAAGTTTGATGAGAAAACTAAATTTTCCTGGTCATATCTGGAATGGTGTATTATGCGTGCATGTGTGTGTGCCCGTGTGCATGTGTGTAAGACAGAAAGGAATTGCGTGCACTTTTTAATGCCCATAGCAAAGCTAATTAGTTGCTTATTCTAGCTGTTTCCTCTTTACCTCAGGAAGGTTTTTATTGCTATTGATATAGTCAATTTGTTGTTATCAATTCCAGCAGTTTCAGTTTTACTTTATTCCTGCTTAAAAAGATGTGTATTTCCCTTACAGTTATGGTTTACCTAAATTTCTTTAACCTCTTTCATGTACATATGTGTTCATTCCTTAATTCAATCATTCAACATATAAACTGGGATGAACAAACCCTAAAAATCTATTAAGAGCTCAGGATATATTTCATATATATATTTGAATGTAATATATATATTTAGAAAACAGAATTCATTCAGAGTAGTTTTCTTCTTTAAACTCCCAAATGTTTAAATTAAACATGTTTCTATTCTTTGCTCCAATTAACATTTATTGGTATTTAGTGCTAGACCCTAGCACTATGTTCTAGGCACTATGGAACTCAGAGTGAACAAGATAGCAAAGCCCTTGCTCTCATGGAGATGGAAAAAGAAAGAACAAATAAATAAGAAGGTAAATATTCTATAATTAATAATTGAAAGAGTTGATATGAGAGAATGTAACAGGACTCACTTTAAACTGAATTGTCCAGGAAGATTCATTAAGGAGGTCAAATGGATGCTGAGACCTCAATGACCCAGAGGGAGCCAGTCATGCCCAGGGAAAGAGCCAGGGAAACAGCATTACAGGCAGAGACAAAATTAAGATAAAGGACCTGAGATGGATCTGAGTGTGCCTTGTTCCAAGATCAGAGAGAAGACAGTGGGCTAGGCTACAGTGCACAAAGTAAAAAAATGGGACAAGGATTTTGAATATACATGAAGCTTGAGATGCCTGTTAGACACCCAAGAGGAGGTATCAAATAGGCAAGTGCTTCTCAAAGTTAATTTGCATATGAGTCATATAAGGATCTTGTTTAAATTGCAAACTGTGATGAAATAGATATGGAATGAAATCTCAGATTCTGTATTTCTCAAAAGGTCCCAGGGAATGATCCTGCTGGTCCTGGACCACATGTTGAGTTGTGAGAATGCAGGCAGCTGTGCATTATTGAGTCTGCAGTCAAACATAAGGAGAAGGAAGAAGCCAAAAAAAATAAATAAAGTAGAGAAAAGAAAACCAGAAAAGAAATTCTCTTTAAGCTATCAAAGAGATGGAGATGGTTTGTGTAGAGAAAGGATACAAAATACCTACAACAAGCTGTCTCATAGTACATGTGATGTGGTAGCATCAGCGTGTTCATGGAAGTGACTCAGCAGACTGATATGGATGCTATGTAACTGTGCTCTAGACTGTACTTGGAGTTTCTGACTACTTGCTCTGCCTTTCAAAGTCCATGGTTTTCATTTCAAAACAGCACTGTTTTCCCCTTAATTGTTACTATAAGCAGTTTGTAACAAGAGATGCTTTTCCAAATATCTCAGAACTGTGCAGCTTTGTAAGAGATAGTAAGTCGGTCTCCTCAGAATATGGGGTACATATCTAGCTGTACCCGCTACGAGCACGTGTCCCGTTACTGCCACAGTGTGCAGGGTCATGTACTTTATGAGAAGAGATGCACAAGGAGATGGAACTGAAAAAGCTTCATAAGCAGCTTGGATTTTGTCTGCTCCCTGCATTTCCCCCAACTCCCAAAACAGAGAATTGCTTTCAGTATTCCTGCTTCAGAACCATGCAACGTAATTATTATCAGTATTTCTCTTATTTTCTTGAATTTACTTTTTTCAATTGTTTTAATGAATATTTCCAAGAAAGTTCACAATACTCATTTCTATTTTTCAATTTTTATTCAAGTTTATTCAAAGATTATATCACCTGGCTATTACTAGAGAGGTCTATATAAATACTAGAACTGACATTTCAGATCCATGTGTAATAATACTGCCCCCAGATAATTTGCATAGGTTACAGAAATGTTTTTCTTGAATAGTTCTCCTGCTCCTCATCTCTGTCTTTGAAATATTAAAGCTTACAATTTCTGGCAATAATTTCTAGAACAATAAACAAAATTTCAGCCACTTCAACTTTTAAAATAACCTCTAAAAAAGTCAACCCCAAAATATTATGTGATGTAATCAAAGCACCATGAATCAAAGGAAAACAGGCATTTCATTAACTTAAAACTATCTTAATATACTTAGGATTACAATGATATTTTATTGGGCTATTTGAAAGTGATCTGAAAAGTATAAAAGCAGATTATGATACCTATATCAACCTATTCTTATCACTGCAATTTAGACATCAGGACAAAAATAATAGCTTACAATTTCTCAATAGTTGAGTAACACCATGCTGCTTTTTACTACAAGTGATGAAAGATAATGTATGGTAAACTGGATGCATGTAACAACCACGGGAGATTGTAATATGTTTCCAGAATATGGCATCTTGCCATTGGCCACAGCCTCTTGGAAGCAGATAAAGTCACTGAAATAGTTAACAGATGTTAGCCATACTCGAAATATGAAAGTTCTATTGCTAAAATTATGTAGGGTCAGATGGAGATTTGGCTTTTGGTCCATAACTTAACTGACTTGGCAAATGAAAAGTTGAGATTCAGAGGTATAATGCATAATATTGAGGCCACACACTCTGCATACTATGCAGGAGCTCATAAACTACTGACAATGTGTACACTGTGCTAAGCCTGCTTGATTAAGTATTAACACAGTATTTGATTCTTGGGGAAATACGAAGTTGATTTTCCAGTCTACTAAATTAAAAAGTTATTTCTACAAGCGCTAAAGAGACTTTTTTTCAAGTTCAAAAGTATGACAAGTTATTATTTATCCTCAGCTTGCAATTTACCTGATGACCGATACTGCTTTTTGTTGACTTAATCTATCCAGTTATAATCTTTTTGAAAAGTATCTCTTTTTTGCCGCTCTTGTCTATTACTTCACATATCAGAGCAAGTTGACATTAATGATTTTCAGATGAGTATTGTAGCTGAAATTGATCTTCTCAACCTTAACTCATAAATCCACCAAAGTCAAGCATTGAAGGAGGCTTGTGCTACTTTAGAGTTTGTGGTTTTATTCACAGCTTTGCAAATAAAGTCACCAGCTTCCATCACTTTGTGTAAATTCACACCCTGGTGAGGAAAAGAAAGAATACCAGGAAGGCACAGGAATTAGAGAAATAAAAGACAAAACATAGCCTTTTACATTTTATTAGTAGTTACTTAACCATTTAAAATTACTAAACAAAGTGGTGTTGGTCATTATCAATTCTGGGCAACATTTGTTTTCATGAATAATGTTGTCAACATTTTAGATTATTCTGCTTTATTACAGCATATATTGAATTTGACCCTTGTCTAATAATATAGGTAGACACACTTGAATAACATCATAATTCAGGCTGGTATCTAAAGTCTAGGAAGAACAGTAATGGAACTACAAAAACAGTCTACAAAAAACATCAGTGAAGGACAATCAAAATGATGTTTTGGAGAAGTTTATAGATAAGAACTGACTTAAAAAAAAAACTATCCTCTTTACTATATGAAGAAACAAACTTGAAAAAGCCGTAAGGATTACCGAAAAGGTGAATGCATATATATACATATATGTTTGTTTGTTTGTTTGTTTTTTGAGATGGAGTTTCGCTCGTTACCTAGGCTGAAGTGCAATGGCGCGATCTCGGCTCACCGCAACCTCCGCCTCCTGGGTTCAGGCAATTCTCCTGCCTCAGCCTCCCGAGCAGCTGGGATTACAGGCAGGCGCCACCACGCCCAGCTAATTTCTTGTATTTTTAGTAGAGACAGGGTTTCACCTTGTTGACCAGGATGGTCTCGATCTCTTGACCTCATGATCCACCTGCCTCGGCCTCCCAAAGTGCTGGCATTATAGGCATGAGCCACTGCACCCTGCCACATATATGTTTTTTAAATCAAGGTCAGAAACGCAATTATGATATTGAAGAAGGTAGTTGCAAGTGAAATAAAATGAAGTAGTATTCAGTACACATCTGGAACTTGTTTTCCTGAGAGGTTGCACTGTCTGAAAGTATAAACAGAATCAACAGAAGCTTAAGAAAATCCATGGATGACAGATATGCAGTTGAGTATTAAGGCCAAGTTCAGGGCATGGTCTTGGCTTTGGTGTAATGAAAGGGTCACTATCAAAGCCTCCACCCAGCACTTTGGTTGTCTCAGGAGGAGGCAAAGCATTAGGAGGACTAAGCACAAATTTGCTCTTACATGGCATTTCATGAGCTTCTATGTTCTCCCTCAATACGAACTAGAAACACTGTGGGCTTAAAATGGAAAATAGTCAGTTTTCCTTGCTTTTAAGAAGTACTCTTTAATAGCTATGGAAACATGTCATGGCTTTTCATAACCGAATACCATTTTAGAAATTAGAGGCATTTCAATATAGCTAATTATGTATCTCTTTAAAAATTAAAAATTTTTTTAAAATTTTTTGTAAAATGACACATAAATTATTTTCATGATGTATTTTTATTATAAAGTTGTTTTTAGGATACTAGCATTTGCGTTGGTTTGAGAAGTTCGGTTTTGTTATGGCAATGGATTTACGTGGAGTATCTGTTAGTCACATTTTTAGTTTAACACCCTTAATCCAATGATACTTAAATTCCATAAACAATTAACTTCGGATGCCTTTCACTTATAAATTACAGCCAGCAAGGGTCGATAGAGAGATTTTAGTCATTAATGTTTTTCTTCTCTTTGCAGTAATTCCATTTGTAACAATTATGCAGTAGAATTTGTTGATTTCACAACAAAGAAGATTTTTGTTTTGGCTTTTCTCTACCACTTTATTTAATCAATAGATATCATTTTGAAACAACACTGTATGTATTCTTAAATCATTTATCAGGTGCTTACATATGCCTCATGTACTACGATAGGTTCTGGAGTTTCAAGAACCTCATGTAGAATGTGGTTTCTGCCTTCATGATCAAGCAGGCAATATGGACTCACAACAGAAAATTCTGTACCATAGTTAAAGCTACAAATAGAGATATGCCCAGGTCATTATGGAGGCAAAGGTGTGAGGCCACCAACCCAATGAGGGGGGAAAAAAAAAGCAGAAAGGAATATGTCAGGGAAAGGTGCCAAGAAGGGTAAAGCCTGACCTGAGTTTTATACCAAAAGTATAAAAGAGGATGGAGGATGTATTGGGGCACTGTTCACAGGCAGAGAGAAGAGCAGCCCAAGATATCTTAATAATATGGCGTATATGGATGAAGATAAAATAAACCATTAGTACTGGAAAAAGTAATACTAGACCAGATTATGTGATAGAGCACAGCCTTGCTTTCTGGAAATTAGAATCCACTGAAGAGTGCTCAAGGAGAAGTAGAGCCTATTCATACTTGTATGTTAGGTGTAATTCTTTGATGGTAACCTGGAGGATAGATTTAAAGGCAAGACTGGCGCCAGTGATGAGTGTAGAGGATGAACACCCAGGAAAGGGATGCAGACCTGTATCAGTGTAGTCACAGCAGAGTAGTAAAGAGGGACAAATAACCAAAAGCTATCAGTGGAGTTCTATTCAGTCATCTGAATTTCTAAGAAAGGAACTATTTCTGCTCATTTTATGTCATTGGCTTCTGATAGTAATGATTAAGATAAGATATAAATGAAATAATATTAATTTCTAACCAGAGAAGATTGGCAATAGCTTTTGGTGTTTACAGGCAACAGCTGTTGGTGTTTAGTGCCAAGGGAAATCAGTCTTTCTATAAATATTTATTGAGCATCTTTATGACATAAGCAACAGGTATGAATAAGCTGTCATAATTGCTCTATGGTTGCATGGGAAGCTAGACACATAAACAAGATAATGCTATAACCTTTTGGTAAGTTTAGAGGGACTACAGAGGGGAACAAGAAAACACTAAGGAGAGAGATGAACAATTTGACCTGGGGTCACTCAGGGAGATGCTAGATGGCATTTTTTTAGGATGGTGGTGACTGACTTTCCAGGTGAAATGGAATACAAGGTATAAAGCCATTTCATGTGGTAGTAGAAACCTGAGCAAGGGGTAGAAGTGAGGAATAAAATGCTACAAAACTGTAGACTTGAAGCAAATTTAAGCTGCAGGCATGTCAGTGTAAGTAGAGTGATGAAAAATGGAGGGATAGGAGCAGCAGAGAGTAAAATCCGTTTTATAATACAGATGATGATTTTACATCTCAGAAATTTTAAATGTCTAATCATCTGTGATTTTTATATCTTTTTCTTAAATAAAGCTGTTCTATAGACTAATAGGTTGTGCTAACAATCATAGGACAAAAGAAGATGCTGATTGTGATGGATGTGGTTAGACAGCATGTGACTTTTCAGGTACAACTTGCAAAGAGACTATTCTTGCCATCCAGGGTCTCACATGCTAAGTATTATGAAGCTCCTCTCTTTCACTGATGATTTACAAAGTGTCCTGGGATTTTTTTCCAGGAGTCGTAGTTGTCACTGTGAGACAATCAAGGTCTCTGTTTTATCCAAGAAAAACATCCATACAAAAAACAAAACTCCAAAACTCAAAAATCATAAGAGCAAAGACACAGACTCCAACTCACAAAGTGTGTAAAATCGAATCAGATAATACATGAAAAAGTACGTTAGAGGTCATGACGCACTATAAAAATGTGAAATAATTGCATTATTGGTGACTGAGCTATAGCAATGAGTTACTTCATAAAGCCCCCAAAAGAATTTTTATTCTATTTTCCTACTGTGCATTTTAACAAATAGCGAAAATGTAGTAAAACGTTGACCTCAAAATTGCTTCCCACATCTGAGAAGCATTGCAATTTGCGGCTGCAAGGAATGCATGAATATTAAAATATGTTAAAACAACTTACTGTATTGAGCCCCAGGCCATTAAGCATATATATCAAATCCTCAGTGGCTACATTCCCAGAAGCACCATTTGCATAAGGGCAACCACCTAATCCAGATACTGCAGAGTCCACCACGTTAATTCCCATCTGGAAAACAAACCAAACCACCTAAAGCTTGTATGTTTATGGCATGTAAATTGTTACATTTCTAGTTAACCTGTGGTAAAGGACAAATAAGCAAAATCTGAACTGGTTATTCAAATATGTTACTTACCCAGTGGCCTCCAGAACAGTCCCTGGCGTGCTTATTTCTTCTATGGCTAATCTTGTCTCTGAGGCTAACAGAAACTCTGCTAAGGCTCTCTGGAACTAGAATAATCTTTGATCAAAAGTAAAATGGTATTGTTTGTTGATAACAGCTCAACTGTAGGTGGTGAACCTCAGAATAAGGTTAATTTACTTCAAGTTTTCACATATTATCCAATTCTCTAGATTTATTCTAAAGGCATTTTATAAGCAACATGAAATATTTTCAATATTCGCATTCAACATTGAAATGCCTTAGATGACTGGTACGTGGAGGGTAGGGGAGGGAGAAGTCACTCAGTTTGAAATAGGATTTTGTGGGCTCGCTTTACTCATTCAACTTACCCAATCTTTATTCATAGAAGCATTAGTTTGCATACAAAACTCCACTGCTTTAGAAGAAGGAAGAAATATTTAAGAGGCAAAACACTCACCACCAGCAGTAACACCAGCTCATATTTATTGGGTCCTCAGTAAGTGCTTGATGCTGTTATTAACAAATTACGTATATTAATTCTTCCCAAAACCCATTCTTTCTATGAATTGGGGATGCTTGAATCATCCCCAATTCACCGAAAGAAAACTCAGGTACAGAGGGATCAAACAATTTACCCAGAGTCAATATCTGGTAGATGAAGTCCTCTGTCTCCAGGAAATCTATACTCTGCCTTGATTTATAGCTTTTGGGAACATGAGAGTTGGCATATGATTATGTGCTTAGGGATATCATAGGTGGAAGGGCTTTATGTGTGCTGAAGAAGTTATGGAAGACACGAGCACAACAGGGTCTGAGAAGGGTCTTGGAATTCAAATGCTAATAAGATGAGAAGAACAGAGGCAGGCATGCCATTTCTCTGTGAAAGGTAACAATATGGTAATCAGAAGGTACAGTAAAGGCTAATCTGATTCTTCACTCTTGGGCATTAAAGAAAAAGTAACATGACCACATCGAAAATGAGAAGCACCTGGAAGCAGGGCTCTTGGCCAACCAACTAGATGAGTGGTTCTTAATCGCAGGTCGCTGCTACATCCCCAGAGGTTTTGATTCAGAAGGTCTGGGCTGGGACTTGAAAATATGAATTTTTGACAAGATCCTGACTGCTGCTGCTCATGTGGGAATCTCTTTGTTTCTCCCTTCCTTCCTTCCTTCGCTTCTTTACTTTTTTTGATAAACTTTTGATTTTAAAATAGTTTTTTATTTTAAAATAGTTTTTGATTTTTACAAAATTTGGGAAGATAAAGTTCTTATGTATTACTCAGTTTTCTCTATGGTTAACATCTGTTACAGAAAACATTATTCAATAATACGTATTAAAGCACAGTAAAGATGACTTCTTTAGGAGCACTGCAATAGGTACAGGGACCACATGCAATGCAGGAGAAATAGATTGTCCTCAAATCCAAATATGGCATGAGCAAGTGAGAATTTATGTCCAAGGATTGGAGTTGGGGTCAGTGGATTAAAAATTACTAGAAGAAAAGATCAGGGGTGAACAGAATTCTGGCTAAACTGACCTACCAGGATTTTTGCTGAAGACAGGTCAGGGTGATCAGACATGATCTTCGGGTTGATGGAGGACAAGACTCTAATCAGATAGGGTGTTTAGATATTGAGTGTAGGGGTCCTTGATAAACTGATTTAGCAGAAATTGCTAAAGCTGGATTTTATAAGGAAGTGCAAAGGTGGGCTTAGAAGAAGTTTTAGAAGCCTGACTAAAGTTTAGTTTCTTTGTCATATCTTATATTATATATTATGGTCTATTTGTCACAACTAAAGAACACATATTGACATGCTTTTATTAATTAGAATCCATAAAATATTCAGATTTCTTTAGACATTTAAAAAGACATTTCTGTCTGGGTGCAGTGGCTCACGCCTGTAATCCCAGCCTTTGGGAAGCCTCGGCAAGTGGATCACAAGGTGAAGAGATACAGACCAATCTGGCCAATATGATGAAACCCCGTCTTAACTAAAAATCCAAAAATTAGCTGGGCATGGTGACACACGCCTGTAGTCTCAGCTACTCAGGAGGAGGAGGCAGAAGAATCACTTGAACCAGGGAGGTGGAGCTTACAGTGAGCCAAGATTGCATAATTGCACTCTAGCCTGGTGACAGAGTGAGACTCCCTTTCAAAAAAAAAAAAAAATTCTGAAGATATTTTTAAACTAATGTATTTTATCTGTTCTGGGAACTTATCGGTATACCATATGACATTAGTAGTCAGGTATCCTTAGGCTCCTATGATCTGTGATAGTTTCTCTGAACTGTCTTGAGTAGTACAAGCCATGTTTGTTTGTTTGTTTGCTTTTGTGAGATGGAGTCTTGCTCTGTGACTGAGGTTGGAGTGTAGTGGTGCGATCTCGGTTCACTGCAACCTCCGCCTCTGGGGTTCAAGAGATTCTTCTGGCTCAGCCTCTTGAGTAGCTGGGATTATAGGTACATGCCACCATGCCAGGCTAATTTTTGTACTTTTAGTGGAGATGGGGTTTCACTATGTTAGCCAGGCTGGTCTTGAACTCCTGACCTCAGGTGATCAAAGTGCCTTGGCCTCCCAAAGTGCCAGTCAGGTATTTTGTACAATGTCCTTCAATTTGGGTTTGTCTAAGTTTTTCTTCTGTTAAGACTGGAGTTACAGAGTTTTGGGAGAAGACCACAAAGGTGAAGTGACATCCTCAAAGCGTTATATCAAGGATACATAATATCAATGTGAATTATGATGGCTAATATTAACCTTTATTTTCTGGCTGAGGTGGTATCTGCCAGATATCTGCACTATAAAGTCTCCCCTTAGTCTTTCCATATTGTACGTTTTGGAAAAATGTCACTATGCATAGCTCACAATTAAAGAATAAGGAGTAGCTACACAAAAACTTAGAATTCTTCTTTATGGGAAATTTGTCCATTTTCTCATATTTATTTATTCTAACATATATTAATGTCAGCAAGAACTCATAGGTAATTATAGGCATTTATTTTGTACTTTGGGTTATAATCTAATACCAATTTATATCTTTTGTTGCTCAAATTGTTCAACATTTGGCCACTGGGAGCTTTTTCAGTTGACTCCTGTGTCCTTCAGGCATGTCGAAGGGACTGTGGGTTTTAAACCACTTTCCTAGAGTTTCCTTTGCAAGACTTAAAAGGGTACTTACCAAGTCTCACAAAGGAAGAACTACAGTCCTTAAAAAGCCCGAGAATTCTCTGGGACCTAAGGCAAGTTTAAAAAGGATAGACTGTTTTTTAACTCCATTGCTTCTTCTTATACTCTTCAACATGGAAAGGTCTCCATTGCTTTCTTTCCATTACCACAACATGTATTACATAATGATCTGACAAGCTTAGTCATATTCAGCAGTAAAATGCTGGTACTCTTAGGACAGTTTTTATTTCCTATGTACCAAAGCAGGAAGAATAAGGAATTATGGTCTAGAAGTGAAATTTGTGGCATTGTCCGGTAGTTGGAAAAGGCAAATATTAAGACGTTGGCCCATCTCTGGGAGTCTGCCATGATAGAAACAGGCAGCGGCATTTATTTACGTAGAGGTTAAAATTGATCTATTCGGTGTACCTGAATGTATCAACTTAGGAGCCAGAAATTTCCATGATTCTGCTCCTGTCAGCCCCTTGGAATCACCCGAAGCCCTTTTCAAATGACTAATGCCCAAGCTTCTCCCCAAGCCAATAAATCAGAATCTCTGTCCTAAAATCCCCAGTAATTCTCAAACCCCTAAAGTAGAGTTTCTTTCTTCTTCTTTTTTTTTTTTTTTTTTTTTGAGACAGAGTTTTCACTCTTGTTACTCAGACTGGAGTGCCATGGCACGATCTTGGCTCACCGCAACCTCTGCCTTCTGGGTTCAGGCAATTCTCCTGCCTCAGCCTCCCGAGTAGCTGGGATTACAGGCGCGCACCACCAAGCCCAGCTAATTTTTGTATTTTTAGTAGAGACGAGGTTTCACCTTGTTGACCAGGATGGTCTCGATCTCTTGACCTTGTGATCCACCTGCCTTGGCCTCCCAAAGTGCTGGGATTACAGGCGTGAGCCACTGCGCCTGGCCAAGAGTTTCTTATCTTTCTTATGTATACCTTTATCAATCCGAGGGTATGAATCAGCTTTAACTTTAGAAAAGCTTTGTACCCAGGGGCAGCAAACAGTTAACCAAGACTGGTCAGCATTTCAAGAAAACCAGATTTTGAAAGAAGACCTAAAATAGCATGAATTAGCAAGTTAGAGGAATCAGCATGATAGGTGAGAAATAGCTTCAGCCTGAAATGTGGATGATTCACTTTTGGGATCTGGAATCCACGTATTATGTTCCTTTTCACTACCGAGGATCAAGACCCTGCAACTATAGGAGTCCCAGAAGGGAAACTTGTTACCTTGTCAAAAGAACAGTTTTTAGTCTTAATTGGCCTTTTGGGAAAGAGTGAGGAAACAACAGCCATTCTTCTATTTTGTAACTAAAGACCAATATAACCTATTGTTTGGGGAAAAGTGAAAGATGTATTTACAATACAGTATTACCACAGAGGAACAATAAATGACCAGTGTCACACTAGAGCAAATATTAATAACCAGGAAAGCCAAAAAAATTTTAAAAACTTCCACCTCACATTAAATCAGAGATTTTGAGTGAAAACTCTAACACTGCATTTTACACTTTCAGACAACAATTAAAAAAGAATGTTGGCAACAAAATAGTATAGTGTAGAGCTAAAATATATAAAACACTCTACAACGTCAACAATATGGACTAATTTCACAAACACAAGCTTGTTTGAAAAAAGGCTCAAAAGAAGACATATGTCTTTCATGCACATAAAGTCCTAAAATAGACCACACTCATCAAAGCATCGAGAGGCTAATGGTTATCCTTTGAAGTATGAATATGAATGGAAACAAGGAGAGCTTTGAGGGTGTTGGTAAGATTGCATTTTTGAACTGAGTTGATTACATTGATAATACCAGTTTGTGAAAATTCATTGAGCTTATCATTTATATGCATTTCCATATGTGCATTATACTTAAATAAATATCAATGAAAAGAAAGACAGTGTTGTTGGAACTGAAGCTAAATGGGCAAACCTAAACTAGGAGGAATATACAATAAATTGAAATCCTTTTGGTGAGCAATTGATTAGTAATAAGTCTTCACTTGTCCATAGTCTTTGTCCCAGCAATTCCTTGTCAATGAGTCCTTTTTAGAAATATTTAACAAATTCTAAGAAACTCTGACTAGATAAAAAATAAAGACAAACACATATGGGTGATGTATATTGTGTGTGTGTGTATGTGTGTGTGTGTGTATATATATATATATATATATATATATATATTCGAGACGGAGTTTCGCTCTTGTTACCTAGGCTGGAGTGCAATGGCGCGATCTCGGCTCACCGCAACCTCCGCCTCCTGGGTTCAGGCAATTCTCCTGCCTCAGCCTCCTGAGTAGCTGGGATTACAGGCACGCGCCACCATGCCCAGCTAATTTTTTGTATTTTTAGTAGAAACGGGGTTTCACCATGTTGACCAGGATGGTCTCGATCTGTTGACCTCGTGATCCACCCGCCTCGGCCTCCCAAAGTGCTGGGATTACAGGCTTGAGCCACCGTGCCCGGCCTGTATATTTGTTTTGTGTAGGATATACAACACACACACATATATTTATATAAAGACTCTTCATAGTATTTTTTTTAAGAATGAAAATTTGAGAATCATCCAAATGTCTCACAATGGAGAATAACTTTATGGTGCAGCTTTAAAACAAAATGATGATACTATTTAACTGCACGATTAAGGGAAAAACAGGCTAGAACACGTTATAACAGTACATAGAGTCGTCATGTAATTTTCTAAAAGCAAAAAGGATTTGGGAGATATAACAGGTGTTAACCGTGATGATCATGGGTGCTGTGATTACAGATAATTTATTTTACTTTAATTCTATCTCTGTTTTTCAATGCCTCCACAATGAATGTTAAGTACCTACATAAGTAGAAAAAGTTAAAAATAAAAAGTCTTTGAAAATTTTAGCCAGTAGTAAAATGACAGCAAATGAGTGAAAATGAATGTAAACAAATACAAGACTCTGAATTTATTCATATTTTGTAATAACAGATCTTTCTGGGATCTAAGACTACAGGGCTAACGTGCAAACATACTCTGGGTGAAGGAAGACATACTCTGAGTAAAAGAGAACATGTAAAATGACCTTTCTGACTTCTCTAGTACCAGTAAAAAGCTGTAGACACAGATTCTTTCAGTAAGCTCTATTCACAAATTGACTCAATTCTAAAAGCAATATGTGGACTTAAATTTTAAGTAAGCAATTTTAAAGAGTTTATTTAAGGATATATTACCTGTAGAGGAGAATATTAAGGCATCAGTTCCCTTTAAAGTCTCTCTTTTTTAAAAAATCACAGTACTTTAAAAATATTTTAATGCAATTTTCCCTAAATTATCTTCTTCGTTAAGTGTATAATCTTCTTCACAGAAATGAAAATATTTTCAACGACAGTGTTATCCTTATTCTAAATTATATGCTCTTTTTCTAAACATGCTGCCTTGGAAATTTCTAGTCATAGTCTTCTAAGAAAATTTCACTATGTATGTTTTCTTCACATCTACTTCCTTATTTCATCAGAAATAATTTTAATATGATCTAAACAAGCTGTGAACAAACTAGGAAAACATTATTTCTTTTTATTATTATCTTCTTTATTATTAAGAGTGGGAAGACATTTTTATGTAACCATTGAAATGATATTATTGTGTGTTTGAAAATAATAGATGGGCCACTTAGCTTATTTTACTACATGAGAGACTTTCAGCATTAAAGGATTACTCTTGGAAAGATGTTCCATTTCTCTCCTTTTCAAGCACAATCACTACTCTAAGACTCAGGTTTCTGGTGTGTGCGTGTGTATGTGTGTGTGTGTCTGTGTAAGAACACAGCACAAGCTTATGTGTGCACCATATATCACAAAAGCAAAATAGTTATTCTTTATGTCTATTTTTGATTTTTGTTTTTGAAGAAAAGTCCATTTTTATTTTTTTATTTTTTATTTTTTTGATTTTTTATTGCATTTTAGGTTTGGGGGTACATGTGCAGAACATGCAAGACAGTTGCATAGGTACACACATGGCAGTGTGTTTTGCTTCCTTTCTCCCCTTCACCCACATTTGGCATTTCTCCCCAGGCTATCCCTCCCCATCTCCCCCTCCCGCTGGCCCTCCCCACTTCCCCCCAATAGACCCCAGTGTTTAGTACTCTCCTCCCTGTGACCATGTATTCTCATTTGAAAAGTCCATTTTTAGATGAGTAACCACAAGGTGGCAATATAGCACCAAAATCCACCAAGTTAAAGTCAAGCATTTATAACCCACTGTGTTGCCGTCCCTCAAAATTGCAAACAAGTACATAGTTTTATATTTGTTAAACAGGTTATCTACACTTAAAATAAAGACAAGTTTACCAGTGGTGTAGAACACATGAAAATGTAGTTCAATATATTCAGTATATTTTTATTGTTGCTCTGACTTAAAAGTGTTTAACGAGCACATTCTTTGTGCCAGGGACTTGGAATACATAAAAGTCCTGCAGCTCACAGAATTTAGCATGATAAATTAAAATGACTATATACTTTGTCTGTCACTGAGAAGTAGCTTATGATTATCCAATGAGAAGCAACTGTTTCTAAGGTTCAGAGAACCAATGCTTTCTAAATCATATACATATTTTATATATATTTATGTATAACACATATATAGCATATCTACCTATTTATATGTAACATATATAATATATAAATATATATAACATATGTATATTAGTAAATTTATATAATTATAACTCTAAAGATTGAGATGTCCTTGGCTTCTCCTTCTCTCAAAGTTCACAAATAAAGCGATTAACCCAGTGGCCCAGGATACCATTAACCGGGTGAATTCAGTTAAGCGTGCTCTGTCAACTTGAGCTCTCTGCAAATGTACTTGGACCTAAGGCCAGAGGAAAATAAATAAAATATTAGTGGCAACTTTTATCATAAACATACCATGTATGTACTCTAATCTTAGGTGAGCTCTGCGGCGTATTGATGGTGTGTGATGTTCTAATGCTCTGATGTTACTGATATGCTAACTTAAAGTACCATCACAACTTTTTCTTGTTGCTATAAGATCTTATTGCGCAAACAAAATGAATAAATACAACAACAAAGGGAGTAAAAAATATTTTGTAAAATTTCTAATCTGTATGTTTATGTTTTCAAAATATTTTATACAACCTAAAAGTTTTGTGAGGTTACCAAAGTCCCAAAAAGCAATTAGAGCTGTATTTTTTTTGAAGTCATCTATATTTTTTACCCCCTAAGATCCGCATTTTCTTTAATAATCTGTAGCGTTCGATTTAATTTAAAAGAATAAAATTTCTGAAATAAAAATTATTTTAACATGAATATTCATGTAAACTATCAAAATGTGCTTAGTTTCCAATATTTTTCTTCTCAACTTGTTTCTCATAGCTACTATTCACTTTACCAAAGAATTGAAATTACCCATACATACTGGAGTATTACTCTTACTCCAGTGCCCAGGCCAAATAATACTAACACCATTAAGCCCAGATCTTGCCTTGGGGAGTGTCTCAGCGAGAATTCTTAATAGATACTATATGAGCTATTGCCCACTTGAGAGGGAACCCTATCTGCCATTGATGTGTATTGTGATAATATATGTAATATGTAAGTGACAGATAGTGAACAATCAGCATACCTGAATTATGCCAATGTTTTAATAAACAGGAATATATATAAAAACTGGTAAATAAGATATATATGTAGATAGATAGATATAGATATAAAGAGAGAGAGCTATGTTGAGGAATTACTAAGCTAATGTGATTATTAATCAAAATAATTAGATTTCTCATCTTTAAAACTGGTTTTCCTAAATGCTTCACTCCTCCTTGCCTTCAAAAGGAGATAGACTATATTCCTACCTTCATTGGATAGACTCAACTTGAGATAGAAATGGGAGTGTGTACATAGAAGTAAGAAAAAAAAAAAAAGCAAAAGAATTTTCAATTTCTTTAAGACTAAAAAATAGTAAATACTATTAGAAAACATTTGCTCAATTGCTTATTTTTTCAAGGGGATTGTATCATGTGCTCCACAAAGTCAACCTGAAGCAGTTTGTAACGCATTCCCATTTACTCATGAGTAAACTGAGGTTCACGAAGGGCAAGTGATACGTCCTGCTTCATATGTTTAGTATGAGGCAGAGTAAGAATGCGAACCCAAGTTTATCAACTTTGTGCTACTGCATGGTGTTAATAGTTAATAATAAATACTGACTATGTGCCAGACACATTACTAAACACTTTACATGCATTGACTCATTTAATCCATGTAACAACTCCAGGGGGCATGGTGTGAATTAGGAAAAGAACATTGACAAATCAAAAAGCTTCCCTTTTTTATGAGACATTCTGAAAAGTTTCCACACAATTTGGCAACATTAGCAAACAACTTCAGAAAGTAAATATTTGCTGTCCTAGTGATTGTATTTCTAGGAAGTTAGCCCAAGAAGATAGCCAGAAATGTTTCAGATAGATTTATGTTCAAGGGTGAATATTTTTTGTAATATTACTCATAACAGTGAAAATAAGTTCATAGGTTAAATGTTCAAAAATAGAGCCAGAGTTAATAAATTATATAAGGTTGACTATTATGAAACAGTACAATATTTCTGTACAATAAAATATTGTATATACAAAAATATATACTATAAATCTATAAACACTACAATGTTATATATACAAAAATATACAATGGTTGAAAAAATGAAGAAGAAATGGAAGATGAAAGAACAGGAAACTAACTATAGTTCCATTTATTTGTGTTTCAATATTTTTTCCAATCCTCTATTATAAATATATGCCACTCATATATTTAGGACAAGTGAACTTTATTGATAAAGTTTTATCCTACTCTTTTTCCATAGACATTTCCTTCCTCTGCCAATATCATACCCCCAAAAATATACTGGTCTATCTCAGGCTCACATTGGTTGAATTCCATTCAAATTCTATAGATGATTCATCTCAGAATCAGCTGCTTTTGCCTGTTGTTGATTGGATATAGCTCCTATCACTTTAATTCTGTAGCCATCCATGCTCTCTAACATCTTGGAATAAAATAAGTAGCCCAGTGCTCCTCAAACTGTAATGAACATATGATTTCATTTAATAGGTCTGAGGTGGTACATGGGATTTTGCATTACTTAAAATCCTGAATTATGCCAATGCTGCTGATCCCCAGAACATGCTTGAGCAGCAAGACACAACAGATCTTCCTGGAAACATCTCAGATGTTAATATATTTAGCTTCAGTCACTGTGGCTCCCTCCTGCCTTCTGCAGGTTTTCTCAGAATGATATCATCTGAGTATTGGAATCACCTGATGTCCTAGTTAAAAATGCAAAGTTTTAGGTGCTGCCTCCAAAACTGAATTTTTCTTGTAAAGTATATTCATTGTTTTAAGCTCCAGTATGGTTTTTATTAATTAAAAAAAATTGAAAATTTGTAACCTTGTGGCTGAACCGTTTATCTGTGGCAGATAGAGCTAGTTCATTACCAAAAGTCTGTTTCCTCTTCCAGGACCTTCAGCTAGCTGACATTAGCAAGCTGCCCTGTACTTAGGTATGCATGTGTGACTACAGTCCAGCCAATGGCTTGCAAGCAAAGTGATACAGGCCATTTCTACAACATGTTTTCTTAGAGACTCCAAGCATCCTTCCTCTTTAATAATCAAACACAGATGACACTGAGGCCTTAGGGAATGGTGAGCCACAGGGAAGCAGCAGCCTGAGTTCCTGAATGAGTACTTGGAGACAACACACCCATTTACCAGGAACTTGTGCAGTGGGCTGTTAGATCAGTGAGGAACAAGCATCTATGGGTCAAAGTCATTATCACATGTCACAGACGACATGTGATAAAAGGAAGAAGGGAGCTGAGGAAGAAGTTGAGGTGGGTATGTGTGTAGAGAATATGGTAGTTATGTGAGGCATGTAAGAAAACCATAAAAGACAGAGTAAATTAAATGGAAGTAAGGAATGGTGCCATGAATAGAGGAGAAAATTAACAAAGAAAAGATATTATAGATTAGGATGAGTTTTGGGACCGGGGCAGAAAGGGAGGTGAGCCAGGAAATTTACAGAAAAAAACTGTCCTTTGAGTTAGGGTGTAAGTAGAGACAACATATACCCCTTAACAGAGATATGTTGTTAAAGGAACAAGGTCCCTGAAGCTTTTGTAGAAAATAAATAACCAATCTCAAAAGCATAGTAATTGAGTTCATTGGCTGAGAGCCCTACAAACAGATCATCTCGTTTCTAGCTTCCTGACACTTGCTTCTTTTGGACTTGTTTTGAGGTGGGCTTTCATACCAGCATAGCCAGTTGGAACGGATATACCGATTGATACAAGGTTAGATTAAAATCTATCACTTTGCTAGCTGCTATCTATTTGTTCCATGTGTTTTTTAATTTGCTTCTCTTCTTTTCTGCTTTCTCTTCTGTTAATTGAATGTTTTATGATTTTATTTGATCTCTTCTGTTGACTTCATATTTAAATCTCATTAAATTGTTGAGTAGTTGTCCTCTCATTTACAATGCACACCTTTAATTAACCATAATCTATCTTTGAATAAAGAGTCATGCACAGGGAAGGAGCTTCTAACAGTATATTCTCCATTCCTTCCATGTGGCCTTTATTCTATTGTTTCCTACCTGTTACTTTTACATAAATAAACTGATAATATATTGCTACTATTTTTTACTTTAGGAAGTTGGTTATCTCTTAGAGCAATTAAGAAGAAGGGGAAAATAATCTCATCTTGACTTATTCCATTTCTGAGTTTCCTGAAGGAATTTGGCTAGAATAAAAACCTTAGAGATCCTAATTGTGTTTTTTGGTGAAAACTCACTTTTTGGAGATGGGAGAAAGAAGATGAGTTAGTGAAAGAGACAAGGAGTTCAGGAGGAAGTTCAGTGTCACAAGCCAGGGTGGAAAAACTTTTTTTTTTTTTTTGATACGGAGTTTCGCTCTTGTTACCCTGGCTGGAGTGCAATGGCATGAACTCGGCTCACCGCAACCTCCAACTCCTGGGTTCAGGCAATTCTCCTGCCTCAGCCTCCTGTGGAAAAACTTTCTCTAAATACATACCGTAGTGATGAGTGCAACAGATGGTTAAGGACAATGACAGCTGAAAAAATCCACTGGATTCATGCCATTGACAAATTTTGAAATTGGTCATCTCAGCAGAGTGGCAAGACAGGGTAGAGCTGGCAGTAGGTTTCAAAATAAATGAAGAGCATACAGCCTAGAGCTTAAGAAATAAATTTCAGAAGACAGACTTTTGTTTGAATCTGTTGTGCCATCTTAGCTGTGTGATTTTGATAATGTCATTCAACCTCTCTGTTCCCTCAATTGTAAAATGAGGATAATAGCACCAATAAACAGGCTTGTTGAGCATTCTATGAGACCTTTCATGGCATGTGCTTATCACATAGGTTCACACATAGCATAATGCTAGATTTTAAAAGCATATGACAGGGATGTAGAGGCAGACAGAGGACCTGTGATTAAAGGAAGAGAGTTAAGAAAGAAGTTGAGGGGGGTATGTGAATAGAGGAATATCGAGATTTTGTGAGACATGTAAATAGAAAACCATAAAAGCCAGAGCTAATTAAATGGAAATAAGGAATGATGCCAAGAATAGAGGAGAAAATTAACAAAGGAAAACTCTTCTAGATTAGGATGAGTTTTGGGACTGGGGCAGAAACAGGTAGGTGAGCCAGGAAATTAATAGAAAGAAATTGTCCTTTGAGTTAGGGTGTAGGGAGAGACAATATATATTCCTTAAAAGAGATATGTTAAAGGAACAAGGTCCCTGAAGCTTTTGTAGAAAATAACCAATATCAAAAACAAAGTAATTTGAGTTCATTGGGAGTCCTACAAAGAGTTCATCTTATTTCTAGCCCTCTGATACTTGATTCTTTTTTTTGTTTGTTTTTTATTGCATTTTAGGTTTTGGGGTACCTGTGAAGAACATGCAAGATTATTGCATAGGTACACACATGGCAGTGTGATTTGCCGCCTTCCTCCCCATCACCTATATCTGGCATTTCTCCCCATGCTATCTCTCCCCAACTCCCCACCCCGCGCTGTCCCTCCCCCGACAGACCTCAATTTGTGATCCTCCCCTCCCTGTTTCCATGTGTTCTCATTGTTCAGCACCCACCTATGAGTGAGAACATGTGGTGTTTGATTTTCTGTTCTTGCTGAGAATGATGGTTTCCAGATTCATCCATGTCCCTACAAAGGACACAAACTTATAATTTTTTATGGCTGCATAGTATTCCATGGTGGATATGTGCCACATTTTCCCTGTCCAGTCTGTCATCGATGGGCATTTGGGTTGGTTTCAGGTCTTTGCTATTGTAAACAGTGCTGCAATGAACATTTGTGTGCATTTGTCCTTATAGTAGAGAGATTTATAATCCTTTGGATATATTACCCAGTAATGGGACTTTTTTTGGACTCAGCCCTGCCCTGCATTCACAATAGTCTTCAGTGTGTACACAAAGACAGAGGGATGGAACTAATAGTTATGAGGAAGAGGAGCAGGAAGAGAAGGAGGCAGACCATAAACAATATTGTGCTGACAATGTCTATTCGGGTGGAAGTTCCCATGTATTTTTTACACTAATCTACAAATCATCAACATTTACAACTAGATAATTTAGCCAAACTCCCTCATATGTTTAATGATTGATTGATTTAAAATGAATTAAACACCATCATTCTTACCAAAGGGCTTTTAGAGGTTATCAAAGGTCACATAGGTGGTCATTTACAGGCAGTTATAGTGATGGACATAGAACTTAAGCCTTTCTGTTCCTGGAATTTCACTAGGAGGAAGGAGGTAAAAAAACTTCCAGTTCCAAAGTAGATGTTAGTGGAAGACCTACCTAATGTGAAAATACAACTAAATGTTAATAAGTTCTGTTAAAGTATGTTAAAAGACAAAACAGTTAAAAAACAGTGGTTCTGACAGGGAATGAACAGTGTTATAAATATTAATAAGCTAGGGATGGCTTTGGAGAACGTACAGACCACATTTTTGAAAATAGTCAAAGCAGCAAGCAGTATATATTAGCTTCATGATGTCTGAAATTTCAATTAATCTCAGTCCATTATACCTTCAGCATATGGCATAGTACCTGGAACATAATAAGTTGTTACTCAAATATTTTTGAGGGCAAATTGAACAAATAATGAGCATACCACAATACTGTATGTAATATCAAGACATAGGTGCATATAGGATTATATTTGGTAAAAACTGCACTCGAAGATACAACACTACCTTTTTGAGGTCACAAAAATAAAGGAACATTTTAGTGGATCACTACCTATCTCGTTTTCTCCCTAAACCTTCTTCTCCTCTTGGGAGCGCCTGTCATAAAGAAGGACTTCTGGAAACTGCTCAGTGACTCTTTTATTAATCTTAGCTGCAGCTGATTGGACCTAAATTTGGTCAATCACAGTCTTTGCGCTCAGACTTGGGACAGAGACAAAGACAAAATCCATTTTTCTAAGAGGTGAGATGTACAGCAAATGAGCTGTGGATCACTAACTTTTTCCATGAATAATGGAGAGCAGAGAAATTCTATCTATAGTAAAATGAGAAATGAAGCATGGGTGAATTAGAGAAACATGGCCTGAATTTCAGACAGCTTTTCAGTCCTTCCTGAGGTCCAGCTGCATTCTCTTACTAGCTTTGTTTTTGGAAGTGGGTACTATCATAATCATCCTCATTTTATAATTGAGGAAATGGAGGCATAGAATGTTTAATATGATCATGTATAATGTTACATGTTTGGTAAAAGGTAAAGCTGAGATTCATAATCAAGTAAAAAAAGACATCTTTCTAAATATCTTTTCTTGACTTGTGTGCATAATTTCTCCAAGAAGTTTCCATAAGACACCTCTTTATCTTCATAATGAATTTTCCTTTTTGTTTAAGGGTAGCCTGAGTTGGCTACTGTTCCTAGGAAACAGACTGGTAACTAGTATCATTAAGTTAATGACCTGGCAGAGAAGATATTCATTAATAAGAGGAACTTTAATACAAAGTAGAATGTAGGAGCTATTATGAGAATTATAAACAAAGCTATTCAGAAACATCAGTGAGAGGGTTTGTATGTTTTGCAGTGGAGCAAGGAAGGGGTGGAGGAGAGGAGGGATAGTGAAAATGTTAAACCGTTTGCCTCTGAATTGGGCTTTGAAGGATATTGAGGAGGGTGGGGAGATGATGTGGGAAGAGGTGTTCTGCAGAGAAGAAACAATTTGAAAAATCATACATACAGTGAACATGCCAAGTATGTACTAAGAAGATTTTAACGGGATGTTTATTGTAGGGACTCTTGGGATATGGATGGAGTATAGTTCCTGGTCACAGGAGGCCCTGTGCCTTGCTATAAAATAGGAGCTTCATTCTCTAAGAGATAAAGGTCTATCTAAGGTTGATGAATAATCATGCCATCACCAGTGCTTTCTTTTTTTTTCTGATTTTGCTAGCAAGGGAGCAATGATTGAGATGGATAAAGGCTGAAAAATATGTAAGCAGAAACACGTTAAAATTAATGCAATACATCAAATCATTAGTGATGACTATTTAAAATGAAGCAGAAAAAGATATCTTAAGGAAGAAAGTTGAGAAAAATTTACAAGGTAAAATACTGTTTAAATGAATGAGGAATGACTGAAGAAAGAAATACCATTAACAAGGCACTGAGATCTCTAGCTTAACAACAACTTAGTGGATGGGATCTGTTAACTAAAGTGGGATATAGAATCACCTCTAGTGAAAGGTGAAAGTTGTTTTTTAAAAATCATTATAGACATAGAAAACTGGCTATTTACCATATGATGTTTCCTGAAGCATTCCTAATTATTTAAAACTAATTGAAAATCACATTTATCTTTCATTAAATTACTTTTTTTCCTCTTTCTCATGTGCAGTTGGAGTGATTTTGTATCTTAGGTAATGTTTATAGGTAAACATCCTTGTAACTCAAATAATTGGACTCCATTGTTCAGTAAAATAATTAAAAAATATATGATGCAGTGATTCCTTGGTCCCTGGGAAGAGCACGAGGCTTCCCATCTGCTGAGTACCAAGGGCAGGGTCAGGGGTAATGAGTGATAGGAATTTCATATGGGTTTGGTGGAGCCCTGTAACAAAGAAGAGTGGTCTTGCTTTCAAAAGTGTGTACTGGAGGATATACAAGACTCAGAAGCTCCACATGCAGCTGACTGAGGTAATAGGGCAGCAAAGGGTGAGTGAGATACCTAGCCAGTGGTTTTCAGGCAACTTCAAAGGATATGGAACACTCAAACCTAGAATAGAAAGCATACAACCAATTCCCACTTTCCCAGAAGAGCTGAAAGATAACTGGTGGGTATGAGGGAACTAAAATCATAACCCAGAATGTGGCACAGAGTATGGACTAGAGTTAGGTGGATCATGGTTTGGGTACCATCACAAGGACATAGCTGAATGGGCCGGACAGTCACATCTCGGGAGAAACAGGGAGGACTAAGAATGTTTGCAGACCAGGTAATTCCCCGTTAATGCCAGGATGATACTTAAGCCCTCTTCAAACTTAGCTCACTCAGAGGAGGAAGGGGGAAAAGGATAGGAGGAGCATGAAACACTGTTTTAAAGGAGAAGTGGCTAAGCAGATTTACAGATGTATTACACCATTTATTAGGAGACATCTATTTTGGGAGTATTATACTTCAGAATTCATTACACTGGACACTGTTGTGTTTTTACATAGATATAAAATATTATTATGTATTCTGTAAAGTACAAAATATTGTACAGGCTAAGCACAGTGGCTCATGCCTATGGTCCTAGCTACTGGGGAGACTGAGGAGAGAGGATCACTAGCCTAGGAGTTTAAGGCTACAGTGAGCTATGAGTACACCACTGCACTCCAGCATGGGCTTCAGAATGAGACCCCATGTCTAAAAAATAATTATAATAATATTTCCTCATATAAGTATTACCATTCACATTATTGTTGTTAGTTTCAAATAGCTCAAGCTCAACTTGGTTTCTAAATGACTTAGCAAGGACCTTGCTAGATTAAGAGCCACAACAGATAAAATATCTAACAAGATATTTATGTAAACAATAGTATTACTTTTTTAAAGCATTGAGTGCAACTTGGAGGAAGAAGGAAGCCTGTGAATACATAAAATATTTTTTTCTGGCACTATAAATAGTCCAGTCGAAGGCACTAGAAATGATGCAGTTGAAGCCAGTTATTCAAAGAAGACAGGAAAATAAACATAGGTATAATTACAGTTAAATATATAGGAAAAGAGCAGCTTTGGAGCAAACCTGCAAATCTAGAAAACATGATATAACCTATGGTTGAGGCAGTTGCAGATAGTTTCCTTGTAAAAGGCTCAGAGATAGATGCGAATTGTAGTTGCATAGTTCAAGATCATTATGTGGTCAAGAAAGCAGACATATTCTGTATGATTCTAGAGGCAAATAGACAGATGTAGATTTTGGTCAATTATGGAGCATAACTCTCTAGCTGTTGAATGCTGCCCAAACACAAATGGGTTAGCTTTCAAAATAATGATCTCCTTGCTACTGAAGTATTAAAAGACAATCTAGAGGTTGCAGAAGGAATCCCTTCTACTGTAGTGAAGGCATCAGCTTTGATAGCTCTAGGGTTTTTTCCAGTCCTATGTCTCTCTGTGGATGCATATTGAACTTGCTTTGCTCAATTATATCTAATTCTGTCATCGAATTCTAAACATAGCCAAAAAAATTAGAATATTAGGGCTTTTGAAATTATAGTTTTGGGCAACAGCATTATTGTGATAGATTCATTTCCTTAGCATCTGAAGATATGATGTACAAATGCTAAGCAGAGACACAGTGACTTAAGGGGAAGGTCAAATGCATAAAAGCTTCCAGATGGCATACAACCATGATGGTCAGTGCTAATAGCCAAGAAAAAAAATCATATAAGACATAGTTTTTAAAACACTTGCTGAAGATTCTCATTGAAGAGTGCCAAACCCACACATACTTGCTGTTATAGCAAAACTGCCAAATACCACTAGGCCCACAAAAGCTCCTGTGTAACCTGTAGCATATTTTATATTTCTGTTTTTACTTTAATGCTTCAAAATACCTGAAATTCAATGTCATCTTTACTTAAAAATGAAAATATATAAGAAATAAAAATCTTTAGATCAGAATCAAATTCAAATGCTATTTCACTCAAAGCCTAGATAATTCTATTAAAAAAAAAACCACACATATGGGGTATGCAGGAAAATGCACAACGTATTAATCATGGACAGATGAATGTCCAAGGAAGAACAGGAGTACTTCCTTGTCTATCATATCTTTGCTCTTCATCACAAGAGACTGATTCCTTCAGGATGCATTTCCCCAGTTCCGATATCAGCTGGATTCATAGAGTTCAGCCAACAGAAAGCTCTGCTGTTAGGAAGAAGTCAGAATATTTCCCACTAACAGCTTTCGGTGGTATCTCAAGCAGAAACTGTATTTTCTTTGTGGCCTCCAATGCCTTCTGTTGACCATGGACAGGCTCATCATGGCTCCAGCTCTCTCACTGTGACTCTGGATGCTGGGATCCAGTAACACTGCTTCTTTCTTTGTCCATCCAGCCTATAGGACTCACCGCTGTTGCAACAGTGGTTTCCTGCTACTGCTACTCTCATGGAGTACCTCCTTAAGAGTGAGGCAAACAGGGTGCAAATTGTAGAATGCCATCCAGCCACTCAGTTGATCAGCAAGTTGAAGATCAGCACCTGAGAAAGAGTGCCTCCTAAATGTTCTGTTCTAGGTACCTGGTTTGCCTTACCCCATAGGACCTGCTAACCTCTGGGATGCTTTTTTGTCAGATGTTCACTTTTATACTTCTCTCACCTGTGTTTCCCACAATCAATTATTTTTGTGTCTTCTGCTTTCTGACTGATCCCTAAAAAATCTAATCATGCTTTCCAAGGAGTTGAATCTTGAATTATTTTCTACCTAACTGTTATCAAAGGCAGACTGGGCGAAGTGATATTAAAGAAATGCACTTTATGGGATTCACTGTCCATCTTGTTCTAAGTATTTTAGTTCTGTCCTCATGCCAATTCAGTTCACCAGAAAGTTCTGGATCTCATTAGCTCAGACTCCTGCAGAGACAGCTTCCTTGAATCCCATTTTCAGCTTATTCAAAGTCACTACAATAAATAAATAAATAAGTAAAAGTCTTGTGAAGCAGGACTCCCCCGGCCCCGCATTTATTCTTAAAATCCCCACTGGAGACATTGTCCATTTATTTTACTATGTTATATTCTTTATTAGCCAGGATAAGTAGGTTGAGTTACTAAAGCCAAGAAAAGGGCTGGAGATAAATTCATTGGTTCTGTTAAGTGAATTATAGAAAAGGTTTGGTTGGTTAATCTTGAGAAACACTGAAACAGAGTCTCCAGTTTTATCCTTTCTTCTGTCTCTTTCATCCCTTCTCTTTTTCCTTCCTTCTCTCTCTTCATCTCTCTCTCCCATCAATTTTTTTCTCTGTGTATCGGTTTTATTCTTTCAAGTCATCTATGTCAAAAGTCACAAAGTTTTATATAAAAGAGCTTTTTTTCATAAAAAAAGCAAAAAAATGTTTTTCATAGAAAACTTTTGGGACAGTGATCTTTATTAACCCACCATGAGTCACACATCCATCTGTGCACCAGCAATGAAAGTCAGTGCACTAGAATATGAAAATTTCCCTCACTGGGGCCACAGGAGCACTTTGTAAGCTAGAAGTTGGAGGAGGAAGGGAGAAGGATGCTACAATTTCTGGGCCTTCAGTAGAACCACGTTTGAAGTGACGACTTATTTTCCTAGAAGTGGGGTGTTATTTTGAATGGGATAAACAATAAATATTCACTAGATAACTTTTCTAGAAACTATTCAATCTATTCCATTGAAAGTATAATACCAGAAAAGAATTTATTAGTGTTAAGCTCTCATGTTTTTTCTTAAGTCTTTGTTTTTGGAAACTTAAAATGACATGTAATGCTTGCTAGTGGAAAGTATTGACCACATCGTTGAACAGATATTATTGAGTTCCTGTATTGTTCTAGGTGCCACGTATACAGTAGTGGAAAATAAGGCAAATAAAATTTGTGCTCTCATGGAGCCAGTTCCTAGTGGGGAAGAAAAGCACTTATGAAGGCTAAACAAGATAATGATGATACAGAAAAGCAAGTGACAGGGTAGAGATGCTAATTTAGACCATTTTGTCAAGGAATATTGTTCTGATAAAGGAGTATGTGAGCTGAAATCTGAACAAAGTGGGAGGTTAACCATGAACTGATCTGAAATAATAGTGTGTGAGGAAGGTCAGAACCAACTGCCTTGACAAGGGGGAGGTATTTAATGTGTTTAGACAGAAGTAAGGGAATCACTGTACTTGGAGTAAAGGGGGCTATGGAGACAGTATTAAAACGGAATATCAGACACAGTAGGGTCATGTCTTATGAATAAGTATTTACTAATCAGGTCAGTATCATTAATGAATCACTTTGAAGTCCCCAATAGTATTTTTTAAATGACAAGAAGAGAAGATAAAATATTATATTTTGTGCATTGCACTTTCTTCCATATCACAAAAGACTTTGCTGTTTGATAGACCACAGTGTTTTGGATAAGTAAACCACATGTACTAGGGAGAATGCTATAGGTCAAAGCTTATATGAAGCCATTAACAAATTAATTTGAATAATTTATGTCTCATGTGTACTTTCTTGTCCCATAAAGTATGTTTCAACAAAAATCCCTTGTACTTTATAACAGAAGATTTTAGCTTCTTACTGAAAAATGCAATATTAATTTTGTAAATGTCTATTAGTTGAGTGAGTTCAATTTTCACGAAGCAGCCTCCTCTCCTGTCAAAATCAGTATAGAATGAGAGCTTTTAAAACAGCATTTATATTTATGTAATCAACAGAGTAAATCATGCTATCAGCCAACATGTACTAATTATTCACTCACAAAAAACTTAGCACATTAACATATTTCAGATGTAGCCCTTGACTTAAGACAACTTAGAATCTAGTAGAAAAGATACAATGTATATATAGATAATTAAAAGGGAGATTATAAGAAGTGTTAATTCAGGCCAGCTATGAAAATATTGTTGAGAGTTTAAGGAGGAAGAAAATTATTTTAGACTGGTTAAGTTGAGGGAGATTTTATAGAGGAAATGACATTTGAACTTGGCCTTGAAAAGTAGGGAGATGCAACAAGCAGAGACCAAGGCATGGGGAGCAGCCTTAAAAAACATAAACAACATCAATGACTGAACTTGTTAATAGTAGTTTCCTGTTTACTGATGTTTGATGTTAGTTCTGACATAATGCTGCATCCCTCCTGCTATGTAGCACACTTTGGTACACATCTCCCCAAATACTACGTAATAACTATTTATTAAAACATATTTATTAAGTATACACATTTATTAATGTACAGCCCACTGTGAGGAATATAAATAGGAATACGATAAACTAAATTGAGATATATAAATCCAGACGCTCACTAGAATAAATTTTATGGAGCTTTATGATGCATATACACATACATATACTTACACTTCTCAAATTTCACTCAAATGTTATATTGTTGAATATGTAGATATCCAAATAAATATACAGAATTAAATCTATATCTGGCTATGTAACTCTGTATATGTATGTGTATATGTCTGTAGTTTGGTTGCATTACAGAGCAACTATTTAATTTAAAATTCTCATTTTAGAGAGACTTTACAGCTAATGTCTATAGAACATCTGTAAGTACTATGGTATTTCTTAAGAAAACTATGTCTGCTATTGCTCAGTGTTTTAGGCTTGTACCTAATTTTTTATCAATTATTCACATTATCCAACATGTCCAGGAGGAATATATATCAAGGTTTCTGAACCGTCTAACAAATGCATATATATATATATATATATATATAGCTGTGTTTTGGAAACTTTACAGAGGTGGGACTCTTCCAGGCAGTCTCTCACTAAGGATAACAAATGTAGAAAACTATACACAAAAGGAAGTACAATAAAGTACAGCTATATTTGCAAAGACTAATTTATTTTAATACATATAAAACCAAAAATGTCATTATTTTCAAGTTGGTATTTAGCTCTAAACCAAATAATTTATGTATACAAGCAATTTGTTTCACATTACTAAAGACAAATGACAGACATGTGAAACTCATAGAAAACACTAAAGTTAAATTTTAACCACATTTTTATCTGTTTTTATCAACCACATCTTTGTAAACATTACTTAAAACCAGATAAGAGTTGATGGAACAAACATAGTAGCAATGGCCTTTGGTTTTATTTTCAGTTCTTTATTAACCGGACGGTTGACTGAAAAAGTTGCTTAATTTCTTTGAACCCTACCTTCCATTTTGGAAAAGTGAGCTATTGAAATAGTTCCCTTGGAAGTATTACTCTCAGAGTACATATATAACTATTCTGTAAAAAAGGAGCAAGGATTGAGTTTATGGTTGCTCTCCTAATTGTGAAGGAAGTGACGTATGGTTAAGAGCTTCCTATAGAATTTTAATAAAATAGGCTTTGAGGTCCCAATATTTACATCTGCCAAATATCATCTGATTATGGAATGGTATTGTTTTGCACATGGTAGACAGGCAGTCTATAAATGTTTATTGATTAAATGAACATATTTTGTGCTTCCAATATATTATTCAACTGATAAAATAATTAAAAATTTAGAAATGCCATGCATATTTAACATAATGAGAAATGCATGTTTATTGTGCAATAAATCTTCATGTTTTTCAAAACCATAAAAAAGCTCTTCTTGTAAATCACAATTCTAAACATTTTGTAAGTCATAGATTGTTCTAAGAACCTGAAGGAAATATGATGTCATATTACTAGAAAAAAATTACATGCATAGACACATGCTTAAAATTGTATATATTGATCTGATCCATGGCAAAACACTTTTCTAAAATAAATCTGTTGAATTCACTTAATTGTCACCCGTATCTAAAGGCAAGGGGACAGTATTCTGTGGCTGCTTGAGCTCTGTATTCCAGGTATATTATTTTTTTGTGTCAGTATATTTTAACGCAGCAATTTTTGAAGTTTAGTATGACAAAAATTTTAATGTCAACATTGCTTATTTATTGTAACACTAGCAACATTGAAATATTTATCTGACCAAGTAAGCTAGGAAATATCTCAGAGACATATAAAATATAAGACACAATTTCTTTTCATGAAAAACAACTTAATGTGTTTTATTAAGACTCTTGCCCTTAGGGTGCTGCTACAGGATTTGGAACAAAAATGATTTAACTCTCTGCCCTGAATGTAGAGAAAAAATCTAACTTGTATTAAATAGCATCTATTTTGGAGTGCTTTGTTGACAAGCAATGTAATTATTCTAAAGAATAATGTTCCACTATTTTTATTTTTAGTAATCTAGACAGGCATCTAAGGAAGTAAAGATTTTTTTTTTTTTTTTTTAGTGTAAGTGTTTTTTTTTTGAGAGTCAAAAGAAGAAATATGTGAAACCTATTCCTTAGTTTTCTGAAATCTCCAACTGGGAGAAACATATATACAGTACTTTTAAAGTTTAAAGAAATTAAACGAGAAAGGCAAACCACATTATAATTCTCTGAATAAAATAATACTATGTCCACCAAACCCTATCGTTACCGTGAAAGTTTGGCTAGAGTTTCGATGCCTGCTAATTAATCCTGAAGGGTGGATGGCGGAGGTTGCAATCAAGTATATTGAAGATGCTGCTAAATCTGAAATACAGTAAGGATTAGGCAGAATACTTGGAATATGGTAAGAACAAGAATATAACTAACTTATTTTTCATGTTGCTTTGACTAGTAAATGTACTTCCTAAAAACTGGTTTGTTTTGGTATTTCATTTAAAATTAAAATCATCCTGTAAACAAGAGAAGGTAACCATGATTTTATCAGAACTTAAAGCACCATGACATTAGATCAAGATATATGCAAAGTAACACTTTGTATTTTAAGTGTAGGTATACTTGATTTGACTATTTATACATAAATAATCTAAAAAGTACTCAAGATAGTCAATTAAAAAGTGATTATTCTGTATGTTCCAAAATAAATACCTATGAAGAACTACTCAATAGCACCTTGCTAATGAAAACAATAATATCTCTAATTTAATTAATAAAAATATAATTCAGGTTGGTTGTTAACTACTATGGCATTGGGTTCATATGATTCATTGTGGTCCATGTGAATGACATTCCTACCAAATACAGCAAATCAACACCAAACATTCTTTGCATACCATCAGATATGCCATATATTCATGTAAGTATGGGGCCTTTGGAGAATTCTAATGCCATATTCTGTTAAAAATTAGAATGAACAAATAAGGAAGATTATACGACAATACCTCATAAGTGTTGAAATGTGGTCAGAAAGACTGCTTTGCTTCTCTATGCTTACTTTTCTTATTTTTTCATTATACTTTGTGTTTTGGGGTACATGTGCAGAATGTGTGGGTTTGTTATATAGGTATACATGTGCCATGGTGGTTTGCTGCATCCCATCAATGCATCATCTACATTAGGTATTTTCCCTAATGCTGTCCCTCCCCTAGCCACCTGTCCCCAACAGGCCCTAGTGTGTGATGTTCCCCTCCCTTTGTCCATGTATTCTCATTGTTCTACTTCAACTTATGAGTGAGAACGTGCGGTGTTTGGTTTTCTGTTCTTGCAATAGTTTGCTGAGAATGATGGTTTCCAGCTTCATCCATGTCCCTGCAAAGGACATGAACTCATCCATTTTTATGGCTGCATAGTATTTCATGGTGTATATGTGCCATATTTTCTTTGTCCAGTCTATCATCGATGGGCATTTGGGTTGGTTCCAAGTCTTTGCTGTTGTGAACAGTGCTGCAATAAACATACATGTGCATGTGTCTTTGTAGTAGAATGATTTGTAATCCTTTGGAAATATACCCAGTAATGGGATTGCTGGGTCAGACTCCTCATCTGAAATGCCATCTGCTCTCTTGGGAGCTTGCCTTCCTCAAAACTCTCATCTGTTGCAACTACACATGAAATAACTTCTTCCCTTCCTAAGCTCACCATAAGAAATGTCTACTTTCTTCTTTTCCTCAGTCCCTGGGTTTTCTCCCTTCCTCAATTACGCCACATCTTAGTTTTCTCCCCTGACCCCATGATCTCTCGAACTCTCAGGAGTAGTTAATTGCAAAACGTGTAGACATGGCACTGACTCCATCACAATTAAAAACATTGCTTATGTAAAGGAAAATTGTACATGAAAGGTACAAAGAATCTCCTTCCAACTGGAACAATATGTAGGATCAAAACTCACTGAGTCTAAACAATGTAAATACATACATACACACATAAACACACACACACACACACACACACCTATTTTTTGAAAGGAGTCTCTGTTGCCCAGGTTGGAGTGCAGTGCAGTGGCATAATCTTGGCTCACTGTAACCTCCGCCTCCAGTGTTCAAGGGATTCTCCTGCCTCAGCCTCCTGAGTAGCTGGAACTACAGGCATATGCCACCATGTCCAGCTATTTTTTTTTTTTTTTTGTATTTTTAGTAGAGACTGGGTTTCACTATGTTGGCCAGGCTAGACTTGAACTTTTGACCTCAGGCAATCCACCCGCCTTGGCCTCCCAAAGTGCTGGGATTACAGGCATGAGCCACTGTGTCAGGACACAATCTTTACCTGAGGAGAGAGATAAATGATATATGAAAAAGTGGCCCTTACAATGTAAAAATTGCATGGCTATTTTAAAGTGAATTTTAAAAGATGTTATATTTCATGATTTGAGTTATTTACTTTTATACTTTAGGTTCCTTACTTTAGAATGCTCTACTAAAGAGAAAATGGCAGGAAAGTTATTCTAAAACATACACATTTTCAAACAATCTCCTTCAGTAAAATAAATTCTAATACAACTGCTTCAAGATATACTAAAAGAAACATAACATTTTGGCTTAAACCGTTGGGGCAACTGCAGACCTTCATGTATTTAAAACAAAACATCTACTTTCTTCTTTTCCTAAATCTAGTAACCCCTAGGCATCTCTCCAGTTGGATAATCGTGGAAAGAAAGTGAGCTTTGTTTTTTCTTCTGTTTCTGATTGAGCTGTATCCCTTTCTACTCCACGTATTTCTGCTTTCCTGAGAGAACACTTGGGATATACTTTCAGAATAAAATATTTTCAACCTCTTTTGAATGTTTTAAATCTCACCTCCAGGGCAATGCTTCGTATGTACAGAATCGTAAAATAAAACACAGGAAGAAAAAATGAGAATATAAAACAGGTGGAAATCAAACTACACAGTGCTTTAGACTAAAATATCTTATTTTGATTATAGCTTGTTTCATTCCTCACTTGTTCATACACTTCGAGTTTTAAATACTAAATTGATAAAGGGGCTCTGTAGATTACCTAGAATTAATATTTTAAAAGATATGCATGTCAAGGAACAATAGCTGTGAATAATAACATTGGATTCCAAGAGAATTTAATTCTCTTAATTTACTGGTATATAATATCAACTGAAAGCATAATTAAATCTATGTCATTTGATTTTTATTTAAAAAATTTAATGGTTTTCAAAAATCTCGTAAGATTATTATAGATAAAAATATTAGACTCCTAGTTGCATGTAGAAATCAAATTGAAAAGGAAAAAGTGAAAGATGTAAAAAAATCCTATCCTGTGACCATAACACTAATGTGACTTTTAGTAATTTAATTATTTTTTTAGTTTAAGAAGATGTTTCTACTGCTAGGCCTCTGTATAGATACATGGATAACCACCTACAGAATAGTTTTAATAAATATAACTTACTACCAACATCTCTAAAACACAAGTAAATTGCATGACAATAATTAGCCTCACACTCAGTTCTGAATTTGATTCAATTTCATTCAGATTAACAATCTACTCAAGATTAATGTTTAAAGGTTTCCTCCTTGTAGATATTTATAGACAGTCCCAAAATTTCCTACAGGTAAACTCAATTTCCCACCAGTTTAAGAGTTTTGACACTTAGAGCCCAGCCCTTCCCTACCCTCTCCTTCTTTCCAGACTTTTGGAATTACATGTTGCTCCTCACCTCATCCCAGGTGCTGCGAGCCTACATAGGTTTCAGAATAGAATCCGTCCTGGAGGCTGCTTTATCATAATTAAGTCTTTCAGTGTGGTAAGGCAAGTTCTCTCTTGTTCTAAAATGAGTCGTCATAGTTTACTCTGTGCTCTTTACTCCTCTATCTGTAGGTTAAATTTGGTCATCAAGTTTCACAAACAAGGCTGCTAGGGATTTCATTTGAAAGTTTATAAGCCAAACTCAGGACAATTGCCATCTTTAAGATACCAAATTCATTCACCTGTGAACATTATGTATCTAGTCATTTATTCTGATTTATTTGTATTTATTTCAATAACATTTTGGAATTGTTATATATAGGTTTTACAACAGAGGTTTTAACATGTATTTGTTTTAAACACATATCTGGTTTCTTCTAGTACTTGGTCATTTTTGCTGCTAACTTGAATATTAAATTTTTTATTTTATGTATTGATTGGTTATTATTTCTCTGTAGAAACACTGTCATTTTGAATATTTTTAGCTTAAATTTTGTCAAATGCTCTTAATACTATAAATATGCATATTAATACATATACATGTTCATTTTATTATATATATACATGTATTATATATATATATACAGCCGTTACTTCACACACACAAAAAGAGCTATCCTTATTGCAAATGATATGATTACCTATATGAAAGTCAAAGAGAATACATGTCATTATAGATAAAAAATCATTTGCAAATATAGATAATTTTTGTGTTCTTAATTATTTTTTATTATTTATTTTTCTTATTTTAGTATATTGGCTTATATCTCCTATGTAATGCTGAAACAGTGGGATTTTTTAAACTGATACTATATCTAAGACTTAATCATTAAATATAATATTCATTGTAAGTTTTTGATAGATACCCTTTATGAGCTCCAGGTGGTTCCCATTTACTCTTAGTTTATAAAAGGTTAATTATAAGACAGTGTTTAGGTTTATCAATTTTTTTCTGTGTTCCTTAAGAAATGTTTTTCTCCTCTAATCTGGTAATGTTCTGATTACATCAATTCCCAGAGATTAAACTAATCTTTCATTTATTTCTGGTATAAACCTTACTTGTTAATGTAAGGTTTATTGCATTTTGTAACAGATATGGAAACTATCTCTTGTTTTCCTTTAGGATTTCTTTTTGTTTTTTATATTTCCATGTATATTCATCTATGCTTTAAGGATTGCCTGAATCCAGAACCACTGTCCTTAACCTTTATCCTATAAGGACATTACTAATACAGGTTAACAATTTTCCAAAGACACATCAAGGTAAAAATGTTTGTTGAAAGTATGCTAGACCGTAAGATTCTAGAGTACATGGTCCATTTGTGGAGATGTTGCTTCTCTGGGCCCTGGTACTGAGATCCAGAACCCTACTCCTTAAGTCTCTATGGGAAGCAGGACAGGAATTTGAGCAAGATTATGCCTGATGGACTTAACTATTTTGACTAATCAGGAGGCAATATCACTGGCGATGCAGGGGGAAACATGATTTTTTAGGAAGCTTGAAGAGAGATGAACCTGAGAGCAGTAGTAACTGAGGGGAATGAGAGAGGCAGCATCAAGAACAAGAGCTTTGTGAAGTCCCATAGGAAAATGATGATCAAGTCCCATTTCTTTGAGCTAATTTGAGAATGTGCAATGACCCTTACACTTGGCCTCTTCTATTAATACTGTCCCTGGCATAGTTTGGGCCCAAGTGTCTGCTCTGGGCCAGTTACACATTTAACAAATGGCTCTACATGACAACATTTGATCACTGTTTACCTAGTCACTCGTGCAAAAAGCATGCAACTCAGCTGTTTCTTCCCTCTCTCTGGCTTTCCATGTTAAGTCAATTTTGAGGTCCTACTTTTACCTCTTAAATGAATTTCCAGTATGCCCTTTACCCCTCTGTACTATGCACACCTTTCACACAAGAACTCCAATGTCTCTTTCTTGATTCACTGAAAGAGTCTATGATCTTATCTGTTTTGTCCTATGCTCCTTAAACCTACTTTCTATAGATATAGCAAAAAGAGTTCTAAAATACAAATCTAAAGTGAAAATATCACTTCCCTGCTCAAAACTCTTGTGGTCCTCCATTACCTGCAGGATAAGTTTCAAGGGTTTTACCCTTATTAGTGAGACCCTTGAAGTTTTGGCATCAGAATGTATTTTTCAGCCTCATCATTTATCATTGTCTTATATGATGTAATTTTATCATTGGCTTTAAGTTACCATCCCCTTGAACATGATGTTTCAACAACATAAAATTTCTTGTTGGCCAGGTACCATGGCTCACACCTGTAATCCCAGTATTTTGGGAGGCAGAGGTGGATGGATCATGAGATCAGGAGTTCGAGACCAGCCTGACCCACCAACATGGTGAAACCTCATCTCTACTAAAAATTTAAAAAAATTAGCTGGGCGTGGTGGCGCACACCTATAATCCCAGCTACTCAGGAGACCGAGGCAGGAAAATCACTTGAACTCAGGGGGTGGAAGTTGCAGTGAGCCGAGATCGTGCCACTGTACTCCAGCCTGAAAGACAGAGTGAGACTCTATCTCAAAAAAAAAAAAAAAATTCTTGTAAATTCCTCCACACTATTTCTAAACTTTGTGGCCTTAACATATGTTGTTGGTTTTTTTGTTTTTTTTTTTTGCCTGGAATCATTGTCTATATGTTAGGTAATTCTTCCTCAGCTCAAGGCATTGCTTCTTCTAATAAGCCACATTTCTGAAGTGAAATTATGGCATCAACTAATAAAGGTGTTACTTTAAGAAGCTCCTGAACACATATAAAAACAGTTATTCTATGTATTTCTATACCTGTAGTTCAACTATATCACCTCCATATCATACAAAATATATTTTTTCTGTGTGAATATTTTCATCTTTTTTTTCTTTTTTTGCAAATGTTTCATCCAAGTGTCACTTTAGGCTTCTTATATACAAGCATGTTGAAATAAGTTGCCATGGCACCTGAGTGGATATTATTATATTTCTGCTCCACCTTATATCCAATCCCAACTAGAACTAAATTACATGCAGATAAGAACCAGAGCTCAGTTAAGGAGAACTGGCACAAGTAGCAACATAGAGTTTCTGAATTTTAAATCACTTTGTAAAGAGTCCCAGAGTTTACCCTCATTAAGTGCAGAGATGCTGCTCATTTTGTTCCCCTAGGTACTATGGCATCAAGTAATCATCTACAATTCCACAAGGAAATTGAGTTAAAACATATAACTCATCAGGACGTATAAAATGGAGTGTTTCTATTGAAACCACATCTTGACAGTTTTGAATTATTCCCTGAAGATAGGTGTTGAACATAAAGCATATACTATATGCTAGTCTGGTGGTAGAGGCTATGATCAATTGTGATGCACAGTCATTCTCCTTACTAATGAGTGGTGCATTGATATGTAAATAAGCAGTGGAGATAGTATGTGACCAGTACTCTGTCAGGCGAGGTGCCATGTGGTACAGGAGCATGGCCTAGAAACATGACTTTAGGAAGTCTTTCCAAGGGTTAGGATCTCTTTTGCAGACTTGATATTAAGGCTGCAATGGAGCCACTAAAGGTTGTATGCAGAATTTGAGTTCTGCCTCACGATTACATTATAAGGTAACAATAAATTTAGGTTTAATGATTTTTGAATTGTTTGAAAATAAATGACCTGATAGCATTTCACAAATACAAACACACCCCACCATGATATGAACAACCAGTGATATCTAGCATCTAGCAGAGAACAATGCCTTATGGAAAGTGCTCAAAAGATGTTTGATGAATTCCTGTGAGGAATACAAAGATGCAGTCATAATGAGAGGTTGCAACATCCAATTATAATACCTATCTTTTAGAATCAGGATTGAGAGAAGCCAACCTTCTAGTGGAAAGGTAGAATGATAGAGTGACTGTTCTGATTCTAGTATGGAGATTAGATTGACTGTTAGCTGGGGAATGAAGCCAATAGAGAAAGGTGAGAAAAGCTAATACACCAGGTGCCTAATATGTTCTCACATTCATTTAATCCTCACAACAGCTCACAAGTACAAACTATTCGAATTCCAAATTTACAGATGAGGGAACATGGAACATCAAAAAATTAAGTAATTTGCTTAGGAAAAGAAAATCAAAATTTAATCATAGACATTAAGATTTTAGAGGCAGTGCTTGTAACTACTATGCTGTACTCTCCCTTTTACCACCTAACATAGACCAGAGAGAATCAGGGAAACACAATCATGAGTTGATTTATCAGAAACAATAGCTGTGGTTTATTTTCTTTGATTTATTTAGCTATGCATTTATTTATCTATTTGAGTATTTATTTTTACTAGAGACTACAAAAGATGTTTGAAGTAGGGGAAAGAAAACCTCTTTAATAGCATATATTTAGTAGGGAACTTTGTAGACCTCTATTTAATGGTGCACGCTTTCCTTTTTTCTATAATTGGTTTTCTGAGTTTAAACCCAGAGCTTTTGAAGTAGTATTTTCAAATCAGAACAAATATTAATGCTAAGAAGAGGAAATCAGTGGAATCAATAACAACTGGAAAAAAGGAGAAAGGTTGTCAAAACAACAAAAAGAAAAACCTACAAGGTAGAGACAGCTTCCATAATCTTGAAAATCTGAAAGATCTTGAGATCGTGAAGCCTGACATTTATCTCTAAGGGAAGCCCATAACATGGTCACTACAATTTTGCTTCACATCTACATATTCACATCCTAATATATTTATGCAATGATTATAAAGGTCACTTATTGATAGTGTATATTTATATATATATATATATATGAGCTTGAGCAGGTATGGGAGTTTAAAAGTTGTAAGGAAAGGAAGAGAGGATGAGGAAAGGAAAGATAAGAAATGACTTGCTACTGTTCACTGATTTTCACTGGCCAAATGGAATGGTTGAAAAGGTGGAGAAATTATAAAACTCAAGGGTAAATAAAAAATCCACGGGCTTCTTGTGTCATGGGGTTGATGCAGGTGCATATTCATCTTTTGTCACATTTGGGAAATGAAAATTTGATGTCATATTCAAATGCCATTAAGTTATTTACAACTGGATCTGGAGATTTCATATTTATCATCATAAAGTGTAAAGCCAAATGTCCCTTTTTCAGGAGCACCAAAGATTAACCGATTAGAATGTTTTCCACATGTCTATTTTTACTATCAAGAGAATTTTAAAGAAGTTTTCCAGCTTCCGCAGCTGAGCCAGATGTCAGTGGGTCCCACAGTGAAATGAAATTGGCAGAGTAGCCTTCTCATGACCCTGGGGTTGTTTTATCAGGGATCATATTAATGTCTAAGAGTCATCCTTGCTGAAGATGCTAAAGGTTTTGGGTGCAATCTGCCACAATTACAGAAATATGCTGACTTGGTTAAACCACTGAAGCCCAGAAGTATTTCTTACAACTTTTCTCACATCACACTATGATTGTTGTTTGTGTTGGCACTAGAAAAGTATAGGGTTTCATTTCCACTGTACGTTTCCAGTCTCTGGTTTCAGAAACATCAGTAGAGAATCTTTTACCAGCCACATTTTGTGTTGTGTAAACAAGTCCTGGTGATTTACTCTGTTGGTCTCTGCACTGTGTTCTCAAATGACCATGGTCTCAAAGATATCAGATGGACACTTTCTAAAATGACTTTAGGAGTTAGCACATGTTTTTTTTAAATATTGTAATTGATAGCTTTGGTTCAGAAAATCATGGCAAAAAATCCAAAACTGGTTATATTGACATATTTCATTCTTTTTCTTTAGCTTTTAAATTTCTGCTACTGTTAATATAAAAATTATGTTTGTTAGACAGTTTAAAACACAGTACAATAAAATGAACATGATTTTAGTCAACATACAGCTTAAGAAATGAAAGGATGTATTCTGTTTTCACACTGCTGTAAAGAAATGCCTGGGACCAGTAATTCATAAAGGAAAGAGGTTTAATTGACTTACAGTGCTGCATGGCTGGAGAGGTCTCAGGAAACTTACAAGCATGGTGGAAGGTGAAGGAGAAGCAAGGCACGTCCTACGTCGTGGCAGGAGAGAGAGGGAGAGTAATGCGGGAACTGCCAAACACCTTTAAAAAACCGTCAGCTCTCATGAGAACTCAGTATTATAACAGTATCAGGAAAACTGCCCCCATGATCCAGTCACCTCCTACCAGGTCCCTCCCTCAACATGTGCAGATTACAATTCAAGATGTGCTTTGGTGGGGACACAGAACCAAATCATATCAGAGCATTACAATATTTTTGAATTTCCATGTGAGCTTTCCTTCATTGAATGACCCCTCTGTCCCAGAAAATTCTGCAAATCCTTCTCCTGTGTTTCTTTAAAATGTCACAATATAATATAATTGGTAAATTTGTCTGTTTTTGGACTTTATGTAACTAGAATATTACTCTATTCTTCAATAACTTGCTTTACCCACCCATTATTGGATTTTCCAGGTCAACTTCTGTGACTGCACATAGCTGTCAATATTCCTTGTCTTGACTACATGATTTCTATTTGTATAAATATGGTACATTTTGACCCATTTCCTTTGAGATGAATAATTGACTGTTTCATGTTTTGTCATTATAAACAATTCTGCTAAAGACTTTTCCTGTGCATTCTGCTGCATAGAAGAGATTTTTCAGGTATATACCAAGCAATGAGCTGCCGGGTCACAGAGTACACATATGCTCAAATCATTAATAGTACATGAGATTTTCTGTAAGTCTGCATCTTTACCAACATTGGATATCATCTGACTTTTATATTTTTGCCATTACACCAGGTATGAAATGAAATCACATTTAAATTTGCTTTTTTCAGATTAATGCTGAACATACTTTATGTGACATTTGTGTTCCTTTTTCTGAGTAATCATGATGTAATTCTTCTCCTTTTTTTTTTTTTTTTTTTTTGAGAAGGAGTTTTGCACGTTACCCAGGCTGGAGTGCAATGGCACAATATCGGCTCACCGCAACCTCCGCCTCCTGGGTTCAGGCAATTCTCCTGCCTCAGCCTCCTGAGTAACTGGAATTACAGGCACATGCCACCATGCCCAGCTAATTTTTTGTATTTTTAGTGGAGATGGGGTTTCACCATGTTGACCAGGATGGTCTCAATCTCTTGACCTTGTGATCCACCCGCCTCAGCCTCCCAAAGTGCTGGGATTACAGGCTTGAGCCACCGTGCCCGGCAGATGTAATTCTTAACAATTTTCATTTTATTTTTTCTTTTTTAAAAATAAGCTTTTATGTTTATAACATACACATAGAGAAGAGCACAAATCATAAGTATACAGATCAATAAGTGTTCTCAAAGTGAAAATACCACCCAGGGAAGAAAATAGAACATTAGCAGCATGAGAAGTCCTTCTCATGCCTTCTCCCATATTATCCTACTCCTATCTAAACATCTATAAGCGTGGATTACTTTTGTATGTTCTCGAATGTTATCAAAATGTAATCGGTGGGAGGATCCAAGATGGTCAAATAGGAACAGCTCTGGAGTGCAGTTCCCAGCAAGAACAACACAGAGGGTGATTGCCCACCACATTTCCAAACAAATTTCACTGCCTACAGACCAGGAGATTCCCGGGCCTAAAAGCGCCACAAGTTTTCAGCATGGTAGTTTCAGCCAGTGCCAGCTTGGTGCACAGACACTCACACAAATCTGAATGGACATTTCAACTGGTGCCTGGAACGCCTGGGAGACAGAGCCACCCATTCAACTGAAAGGGAGGTGGCAGAGACAGGGAGCCAGGTGATCTGGTTTGGCAGGTACCACCCCCACAAAACAAACAATCTGAAAGGCTCTGGATTGAGAGTTTCCCAGCAAGCGCAGCTGGACCCAGGATGGCCCAGCTCAGTGGGGGGAAGGGTGACCACCACTATCGAGGTCGTTCACACTGCCGATGGGCAGAGCCTGTGACAGCTCAGCAATGCCTCTGCCAGCAAACTGTGACTAACTACTCCATGTGGGGCAGGGCATCTATGAAAAAAGGCAGCAACATGACAGGAACTTATAAATATAACCGATCTTCCTAGGACAGAGTAACTGGGAAAAGAGGCAGTTATGAGTTCCGCTACAGCAGACTTAAAAGTACCTGCCCAGCATCTTTACATGGAACAATGGAGCTCCCAGCACAGCACTTGATCTCCTATAAGGGATACACTGTCTCCTCAAGCAGCTCCCTGGCCCCCATATACCCAAAGAGTCACCTCATATAAAAGAGCTCAGGCTGACATCTGGCAGGTACCCTTCTGGGATGAAGATAGAAAAAGTAACTGGTGGCAACCCTTACTGTTCTTCAGCCCCCATGGGTGATCCCCAGGTAAGCAGGGTCTGTAGTGGACCTCCAGCAGTCCTGCAGCAGAGTGGCCTGACTGTTAGAAAGAAAACTAAAACAGAAATAACTTCATCATCAACAAAAAGGATGTCCACTCAGAGACTCCATCCAAAAGTCACCAACTACAAAGACCACAGGTAGATAAATCCACTAAGACGGGAAGAAACCAGCACAAAAAGTATGAAAACACCAAAAACCAGAATGCCTCCCCTCCTCCAAAGGATCATAACTCCTCACAAGGTAGGGATCTAAGATGCATGAAAAATCAATCTGATGAGTTGACAGAAACAGGCTTCAGAAGGTGGTTAATAACAAACTTCTTGGAGCTAAGAGAACATGTGCTAACCCAATGCAAAGAAACTAAGAACCTAGAAAAAAAGGACAGATCAGATGCTAACTAGAATAAACAGCTTAGAGAAGAATATAAATGACTTGATGGAGCTGAAAAACACAGCACGAGAATTTCATGGAGCATACACGAGTTTCAATAGCCAAACCAACCAAGCAGAAGAAAGGATATCAGAGATTAAAGATCAACTCAATGAAATAAAAGGAGAAGGCAAGAATAGAGAAAAAAAGAAGTAAAAAGAAATGAATAAATCCTCCAAGAAATATGGGATTATGTGAAAAGACCTAATCTCAGTTTGATAGGTGTACCTAAATGTGACAGAGAGAATGAATCCAAGCTGGAAAACACTCTTCAGGATATGATCCAGGAGAACTTCCCCAACCTAGCAAGTCAGGCCATCATTCAAGTCCAGGAAATACAAAGAACACCACAAATATATTCCTCAAGAAGAGCAACCCCAAGGCACATAATCATCAGATTCACCAGAGTTGAAATGAAGGAAAAATGCTAAGGGTAGCTGGAGAGAAAGGTCGGGTTACCCACAAAGGGAAGCCCGTCAGACTCACAGCAGATCTCTCCGCAGAAACTCTGCAAGCCAGAAGAGAGTGGGGGCCAATATTCAACATCCTTAGAGATAAGAACTTTTAACCTAGAATTTCATATCCAGCCAAAGTAAGCTTCATAAGTGAAGGAGAAAAAAATCCTTTATGGACAAGCAATTACTGAGAGATTTATCACCGCCAGGCCTGCCTTATAAGAGCTCCTGAAAGAAGCACTAAACAAGGAAAGGAACAGCCAGTAGCAACCACTCCCAAAATGTACCAAATGGTAAAGACCATCGACACAATGAAAAATATGTGTCAACTAACAGGCAAAACATCCAGCTAGCATCAAAATGGCAGGATCAATTTCACACATAACAATATTAACCTTAAATGTAAATGGGTGAAATGCCCCAATCAAAAGACACAGACTGACAAGTTGTATAAAATGTCAAGACCATCAGTGTGCTGTATTCAGGAAACCCATCTCATGTACAAGGACACACACAGGCTCAAAATAAAGGATGGAGAAATATTTATCAAGCAAATGGAGAGAAAAAAAAAGCAGGAGTTGCAATCCTAATTTCTGATAAAATGGACTTTAAACCAAGAAAGATCAAAAGAGATAAGGGCATTACATAATGGTAAAAGGATCAATGCATCAAGAAGAGCTAATAATCCTAATATATATGCAGCCAATACAGGAGCACCCAGATACATAAAGCAAATCCTTAATAACTGACAAAGAGACTTAAACTCCCACACAATAATATTGGGAGACTTTAACACTCCACTGTCAATATTAGATAGATCAACAAGACAGAAATTTAACAAGGATATCCAGGACTTGAACTCAGACCTGGACCAAGTGGACCTTAATAGACATTTACAGAAATCTCCACCCCAAATCCACAAAATATATATTTTTCTCAGGATCTCATTACGCCTACTCTAAAATTGACCACATAATTGGAAGCACATCATTCCTCAGCAAATGCGAAAAAAAAAATCATAACAAATAGTCTCAGATACCACAGAGCAACCAAATTATAACTCAGAATTAAGAAACTAACTCAGAACCGCACAACTTCATGGAAACTGAACAACTGGCTCCTGAATGTCGACTGGACTAACAATGAAATGAAGGCAGAAATAAAGATGTTCTTTGAAAACAATGAGAATGAAGACACAACGTACCAGAATCTTTGGGACACACTTAAGCAGTGTCTGGAGGGAAATTTATGGCAATAAATGCCCAAATAAGACATGAGGAAAGATCTAAAATCAATACCCTGTTGTCAAAATTGAAAGAGCTAGAGGAGCAATATCAAAAAAAACTAAAAAGCAAGCAGAAGACAAGAAATAACTAAGATCAGAGCAGAACTGAAGGAGATAGAGACTAAAAAACCCTTCAAAAATTAATAAATTCAGGAGCTGGATTGACAAAATAGACCACTAGCCAGATTAATAAAAAAGAAAAGGGAGAGGAATCAAATAGATGCAACAACAATGATAAAGGGGATATCACCACTGACTCCACAGAAATACAAACTACAGAGATTACTACAAACAACTCTATGCACATAAACCAGTAAATGTAGAAGAAAAGGATAAATTCCTGGACTCCTGCACCCTCTATGAAGAAGTTGAAACCTTGAATAGACCAATAACAAGGGCTGAAGTTGAGGCAGCAATAGTAGCCTACCAACCACAAAAAGTCCAGGTCCAGACGGGTTCACAGCTGAATTCTACCAGACAGACAAAGAGGAGCTGGTACCATTCCTTCTGAAACTATTCCAAACAATATAAAAAGAGAGAATCCTTCTCTAATCATTTTATGAGACTAACATCATCTTGATACCAAAACCTGGCAGAGACTCAACAAAAAAAGAAAACTTGAGGCCAATATCTATGAAGATCATAGATGCAAAAATCTTCATAAAATACTGGCAAACAGTTGCAACAGCACATCAAAAAGCTTATCCATCACAATCAAGTAGGATTCATCCCAGGGATGCAAGTCTGGTTCAATATACACAAGTCTATAAACATGATCCACCACTTAAACAGAACCAAAGACAAAAACCACCTGATTATCTCAATAGATGCAGAGAAGGCCTTTGACAAAATTCAACAGCCCTTTATGCTAAAAACTCTCAATAACCTAGGTAACAAAGTAACATATCTCAAAACAATAAAAGCTATTTATGACAAACATACAGCCAATATCAAACTGAATGGGCAAAAACTGGAAGCATTCCCTTTGAAATCTGGTGCTAGACAAGGATACCCTCTCTCACCACTCCTATTCGGTATAGTATTGGAAGTTCTAGCCAGAGCAATTAGGCAAGAAAAAAAAGTAAAAGGTATTCAAGTAGGAAAAGAGGAAGCCAAATTGTCTCTATTTGCAGATGACATGATTGTATATTTAAAAGACCCCATCATCTCAGCCCAAACTCTCCTTAAACTGATAAGCAACTTCAACAAAGCCTCAGGACACAAAATCAATGTGCAGAAATCACAAGCATTTCTATACACCAATAACAGGCTAACAGAGAGCTAAATCATGAGCAAACTCCCATTCACAATTGCTACAAAGGGAATAAAATACCTAGGAATACAACTAACAAAGGATGTAGAGGACCTCCTTAAAGAGAACAAACCACTGCTTAAGGAAATATGAGAGGACACAAACAGATGGATAAAGACTCCATGCTTATGTTTAGGAAGAATCGATATCATGAAAATGGCCATACTGCCCAAAGTAATTTATAGATTCAATGCTATCCCCATCAAGCTACCAATGACCTTCTTCAAGGAACTGGAAAAATCTGCCTTAAACTTCATATGGAACCAAAGGAGAGCCCACGTAGCCAAGATAATCCTAAGCAAAAAGAACAAAGCTGGAGGCATCACACTACCTGATTTCAAACTATACTACAAGGCTACAGTAATAAAAACAGCATGGTACTGGTTCCAAAACAGAGATATAGACAAATGGAACAGAACAGAGGCCTTGGAAGCAATGCCACACACCCACAACCATCTGATCTTCAACAAACCTGACAAAAACAAACAATGGGGGAAGGATTCTCTGTTTTGTAAACAGTGTTGGGAAAACTGGCTAGCCATGTGCAGAAAGCAGAAATTGGACCCCTTCCTGACATCTTACACTAAAATTAACTCCAGATGGATTAAAGACTTAAACATAAGGCTTACCACCATAAAAATCCTAGAAGAAAATCTAGGCAAAACCATTCAGGACATAGGCATAGGCAAGGACTTCATGACTAAAACACCAAAAGCAATGGCAGCAAAAGCCAAAATAGACAAATGGGACCTAATTAAACTCCAGAGCTTCTGTACAGCAAAAGAAACAATCATTAGAGTGAACCAGCAACCAAAATAATGGGAAATATTTTTTGCAATCTACGTATCTGACAAAGGGCTAATATCCAGAATCTACAAAGAACTAAAACAGATTTACAAGAAAAAAACAAACCCATCCGGAAGTGGATGGATATGAACAGACACTTTTCAAAAGAAGACATATATGAGGCCAACAAACACATGAAAAAATGCTCATCACTGATTATTAGAGAAATGTAAGTCAAAACCACATTGAGATACCACCTCGCACCAGTTAGAATGGTGATCATTAAAAAATCTGGAGACAACAGATGCTAGAGAGGATGTGGAGAAATAGGAACACTTTTACACTGTTGGTGGGAGTGCAAACTAGTTCAACTATTGTGGAAGGCGGTGTGGCGCTTCCTTAAGTACCTAGAAATAGAAATTTCATTTGACCCAGCAAGCCCATTACTGAGTATATACCCAAAGGATTATAAATCATTCTATTATAAAGACACATGCACACATATGTTCATAGTGGCACTGTTTACAATAGCAAAGACCTGGAACATACACAAATGCCCATGGATGATAGACTAGACAAGGAAAGTTTGGCATATATACACCATGGAATACTATACAGCCATAAAAAAATGAGTTTGTGTCCTTTGTAGGGACATGGATGAATCGAAACCTTCATTCTCAGCAAACTGACACAAGAACAGAAAATCAAACACTGCTTGTTCTCACTCATAGGCGACTGATGAACAATAACACATGGAAACAAGGAGAGGAGCTTCACACACTGGGGTCTATTGGAGGTGGGCAGGTGATGGACAGTGGGGGCATAGGGAAGTCAGAGAGGGATAAAATGGGGAAAAATGCCAGATGTAGGTGATGGGGTAATGGAGGCAGCAAGCCACCGTGCCATGTGTATACCTATGCAACAATCCTGCTTGATCTGTACATGTACCCCAGAAGCTAAAGTACAATAAAAATGTAATCAAACAATATACTTTATTATGTCTGATTTCTCATTCACCATGTTGTTTTGAAATTCAACCATGAGGTATGAAGCAATTTTTCATTCTCATAAAGATATATATACATATGTCTCACAATCCATGTATTAATTGTATTGCTGACATGTTTTTGGGTTGCTTCCAATTTGGAGCTCCTATAAAGAGTACTAGCATGAACATTCTTGAACATATCTTTTGGTGAATACATGCAGACATTTCTATTGCTTATATACCTAGAAATGGAATTTCTGGGTTCTAAAATATACATATTTTACAGAGTGGTGGCACCAATTTAAACTTTACCAAGCAGTGTGTGAGAGTACCATTTGTTCCACATTTTTGCCAGTGCTGGGTATCCTCAGACTTTGTAATTGCAAACTGTCTGGTGGCTATATAATACATCTTCAAATAATACTGTACTATTTTATTTGTAGCACTAATACCTTGCAATACATTATCCAAATTCATTCCTCCCATCTTTTATAATATTAACACTTCACTTACCCATATTCTACAATTACCCTGTATCTGTTACTATTATTAGTTTGAATAGTTATTAATAGATAAGAATAATTAAAAGATTATATTTTATTTTTATATATTGCATCTCTGATGTCTTATTTTTCTTTGTGTAGATCTAATTTTCTGATATATATGTAAGTATCCTTCTCTGTGAAGACTGTCTTTTTACATTTCTAGTAGGGCAGATCTCTTGATGATGAAATCTTTCTGAGAATGATTTTTCTGAGAAAGAATTTGTTTCTACTTCACTTTTGAAGAGTAATTTTATTGAATATAGAATTCTTGGTTGGTGGGTTTTTACTTTCAGCACTTCAGTTACTTCATTCTACTTTTGAGTTGCTTTTCACTGAGCTTCCTGAATCAATGAGTTCATGGCTGTCATTGATTTTGGAAAGCCCTCAACCATTATTGCTTCACATGTTTGTTCTACTGTGTTCTCTGTCTCTTCTCCTCCTGGTATTTTAATTACACATGTAATGGATCTTTACAGGGCCTTTTAAACTTGTGTAATTATTCTTGGATAATGTATTCTGAATGTTTTTATTTTTTCCTCTTTGCATTTCATTTTTATTAAATATCTGCTGACATATTTTTCAGCTTACTGATTCTCTCCTTAGCCACATCTAGTCTACTGATGAGTCTATTAAAGGCACTTTTGATTTCTGCTGGGTTTTTTTTCTAGCATTTCTTTTTTATTCTTTTTGTTTGTTTGTTTCTTGGAGCTTCCATCTACATGTTTACATTCCTATCTCTTTTTTACATGTTGTCTACTTCTGCCAATAAATCCCTTAACATAGTAGTCACAGTTCATTTGAATTCCCTGTCTCATCATTCAAATATCTGTGTCATACCTGAGTCTGATTCTGAGGGTTGCTTTGTCTCTTCAGGTTGTATTTTTTTCTTGGCTTTTTGTCTGCCTCTGATTTTTGTTGCAGTTGTGGTTGAAAGTCTACGCATTGTATCTGATAATGCTGAGGTAAACAGGGTATAAGTGTGAAATTGTATGTTTATTTGTTTATCTGTCTAGGAGTTTCTCTGTGTTTCATGTTTGCTGTAGCTGTAACTGCCAGAGACTTCAAACTTCTCTGGTTTCCTTGTCTGCCTTATCTATTTATGGTGGACTTTCCTAAGTTTCCTCCTCAGATGGGGTCTGCTTCTTGTAGTTCTTTCTACTGTACTCCCTGTTATTATAGTGGAAACCTTTTGTTGTGGTGATAAGGTGTGAAAGAAGAAAAGCATTCCTTAATCTTGCGATTAAATTTCAGACTTGTAGTGGGCCTGTTTGTTTTAAATGTTGACCTTCCCCAGTGTTTCTCCAGTGGTATCAACTTTTGTTTATCCCTTTGATGCTACAGGAAATCTAGTGGGGGCTGGAGAGGAATGAATACCCTTTCCCCAGCTGGGATAAGGTTCTAGTAATTTCTTTCTATCTATAATAGGCCTTTGTAATAGAGAATGTTCTGCTAATATTTCACAGTGATTACTGTTTCCCTCTCCTTGCCAGAGTCACAGAAAGGTCTTTCTCAAATTCTCACTTTTAGAACCTGATAGGAGGTGAGACTCACAAAATTAGTGACCCCTTTAAAACTCTTGCTTCAAGTGTTTCTCTCTTTTATGCTTATCCACACTCAGACTCCAGTGATTTGTCAAAATTACCAGTTATGGTAATTTTGAATGTGCAGTTCTGCATTTGCTTGTCTCTCTGGATTTCAGGGCAGAAGTTTGCACCTAAACCCCAGTATTCTGATAGATCCAAGAAAGGTTATTTAGGTTCCATTTGTCAAGCTTGTCCATGCTGTAAAAATGAAGGTGATTTCCAAGCTCTTTACCCTTGGAGCTAACATAGAAGCTCACAATGTATCTTTTTATGAACAGAAAATCCTAATTGTAATATAGCCTGTTTATCATTTATTTTCCATTGTTAGCCTTTCTTATGTGTTATGTAATAAGTCTGTCTATGCAAAATATTCCTCTGTTATTTACTTCATATTTAGACTTACAGTCTTTGTGTATAAAGATTAAGACTTTTTTTCTATATGAATATTCAGTTGAACTAGCAGCATTTATTGAAAAGATCATGCTTTTCTCACTGAATTGTAGTCATGATTTTATCACAAATCGGGTAACTGTGTATGTTTGGATTTCTTTCTCAGCTCTCTTTTCTGTCTTTTTGATCTGTATGTCTATTCTTGTGTTGCTATTATGCTGTCTTAATTATTTTAGCTTTATATTAAGATTTGTTATCTGATAAGTTCCTTAGATTTGAAATTCCTCTTTTGGATTATCTCTCTTTCGCTTAAATTTATAAAACTTCTCTTCATAGTGTTATGTTACTTTCTATGTAGCAGTGTAACATGTCTGTTGTTCAATCTATGCCTTACTGTTTTATATTTTACTGATATTGCAATTGGAAATGTGTTATTTAATTTCATAACCAATATTTGTTACTAGTATATATAAAAATACTGGTAATTTTTATATATGTGGTTATATTCTACAATCTTCCTAAATTTATTTATTGATTTTAATCGTTTACCTGTAATTTATTTGGAAGTTTGAATACCCAATTATGGCATTTGAAGTCACAATAATTGTATTTCATCCTTTCCAACTTGCACATTTTGTTCATTTCCTTTCCTTATTGCACTGGCTAGGATACCTACTTTGCTAAGTTTGTCAAATAATTTACTTCATCACTTGAGATAATCACAAGATTTTTCTTTATTTTATTAATGTGGTGATTCTACTGATTGGTTTTCTATGTTGAACCAGAATATCTGGGATAAATCCAACTTGGTTGAAATGGATTAGTCTTTTAATATGTCACTAGAGTCCCTTTGAAACATTTTATTAGGATATAGTGAAATATATTTGGCTATGAGTTTTCTTTCTTCAATAGCTTTGTAGGATTTGTGATCAAGGTTATAGTGGACTCAGGAAATGAGTTAGGAGGGGGTAGAACAGTGGAACTCAGAATGACTGCAACTAACATCACACTGTTGCCTCTATAGCAACAGCTGCTCTTAAAGCAAGTTATGAATTTGCTCCCCTTATGTGTAAGCCTTGTTTTCAAAATTATAGGTAAAAAAACAAAAACTGAATAGTAAAAAATACTGGATGCATAAATGTATTTTAATGGAAGAATACATATATATACTGTATATGTATATATATATATATATATATATATATATATATATATATATAAAACCATTGAGATAATCTTACCTTTTTCATTTTAGTATTTTTTTCATGGTAAATAGATACAGTAAAGATATTAAGAAAGAAATCTTTCCCTAGAAATTGATTCTTCACTATTATCTTTCTACCTAAATTCAGAAGATGAAGACTATGGCTCTGACCATCTTTGTGCCTCTGAATTGCTCTCTTTTTTTGCCTACCATCTGCCAGTGAATTGAACTATGCATGGCTTTAAGTAGTTTTAACCTTAAACCAAGCCTAAGCTGAAAGAAATCTCTCATCACATAGTTGGCATGTGCATTTTGCAGCTGAAGAGACTGAGTTTATGGAGATAGGGACCATCCTCACCAGGCTTGGGCTTCATACAAGGACCATTTACTATGCAACACGAAAGTCCTGTAGCAGCCTTTCCGCATTCATCATGGGAACTTTAACTGTCAGGCAGTCTAGTATCTGCTGAGAAAAAATGTTGCTAGTCCTGTTTTCTTAACCACAACACTTTAGACACAAATAAACTACATATTTTTCCTCATTTTATGCTTGTTTTTTGGTGCTGCCTATTTTGTTTGCATTTCACTATGTGCTGGGATACATCTGAAACTGTGGGATGTGGTTTATTTAAAATATGAAATCCTAATAAAATCTCGGCAGTTCAATAAATTTCCAGAATCACTTTCACAGACCAATCAGTTACTAATCATTTGCCACTCTCATCCTACCTTTTCCATTTATGTAACCAAGAGTGATCTTCATGTAATCTTATTCTTTCTCTTTATATTTTCCTTTATATCCATTTTTTATATTAGCACAGCAGGTCAGAACAATGTAGACACTCATTTAGAGACATTTAATAATTTACTTTTTAGAATGAAAAAAATAAACTTGACTTCAGTATGTGAAAGCCTGAATATTTAAAGGATAAGCAAAAAGTTAATTGCAAATGTATGTGCATGTCGATTGCTTTTATTCACTTTGGCTTACCACAGTTCAACAGGATTTGTTATAAAGTACATTACCCACTAATCTAATCCAGAATTTCTCTGCTTACTAAAGAAGGCAGTCTTTCTAATGGGATCTTGGATTACTAAGAAGCTCAGAATTCTTTTTATAAATTTACCATTTCACATTCCCATTACCAACATTTTTTTCTTTAAAAATTTAAAACAGGTTCAAATGCTTGCAGAGGTAAAAGAAGTAAGAGTTTCTCCAGTGTTTTCTTTTAGTAGTTTCACAGTTTGAGGCCTTAGATTTGTCTTTCTTGGGTAATACCCTACAAAGCAAAAGTGGACAAATCACATCAACTTAAAATAATGTGATTTTAAGGGATTTCATCTGATTAAAAAGCTTCTGCATAGCAAAGGAAACATTCAACAAACAAACAACCCACTGAATGAGAGATAGTATTTGAAAACTATCCATTTGACAGGGATTAATGACATAATGCATAAGGAGCTCAAATAACTCTATAGGAAAAATCTAATAATCCAATAAAAATGGACAAAAGATCTAAAAAGATCCTCTCAAAGGAAGACATATAAATGGCAAACAAGCATATGAAAAGTTGCTCAACATCACTGATCATCAGACAAATGGAAATCAAACAATAATGAGATTATCTCACATTAGTCAAAATGGCTTTTATCCAATAGACAGGTAATAACAAATGCTGCTGAGGATGTAGAGAAAAGGGAACTCTTGTACACTGTTGGTTAGAATATATATTAGTACAATCACTATGGAGAGTGGTTTTGAGATTCCTCAAAGTAAAAATAGAGCTACCATATGATCCAGCAATCCCACTGCTAGGTATATACTCAAAATAAAAAAAATTAGTATATCTAAGAGATATCTGCACTTCCATGTTTAACTGCAGCACTTTTCACAAATAGCTGAGATTTGAAGTGATCTGTGTCCACCAATAGACAAATGGATAAAGAAATGTGGTATATGTATGCAATGCAGTCAGCCATAAAAAAGAATGAGATCCTATTATTTGCAACAACATGGATGGAACTGGAGGTCATTATATTACGTGAAATAAGCCAGGCACAGAAAGACAAACTTCACTTAATCTCACTTATTTGTGGGAACTAAAAATTAAAACAATTGAGCTCATGGAGATAGAGAGTAGAACAACGATTACCAGAGGCTAGGAATGGTAATGTCGTAAGCAGTGGAATGGTTAATGGACGTAAAATAGAGTTAGAGGGAAGGAATAAAAGATCTCGTATTTGATAGTGTAACAGGTGACTACAGTCAACAGTAATTTATTGTAGGCTGGGCACCGTGGCTCATGCCTAGAGTCTCAACATTTTGGAGGGCTAAGGTGGGTGGACTGATTGAACCCAGAAGTTCAAGACAAGCCTGGGCGACTTATGAAACACCTTCTCTACAAAAAATACAGAAATTTTCTAGGTGTGGTGCTGCATGCCTGTAGTCCCAGTTGCTTGGGAGGCTGAGGTGGGTGGATGGCTTGAGCTAGGGAGGTCGAGGGTACAGTGAGCTATTTAGCCTGGATGACAAAGTGAGACCCTGTCTCAAAAAGAAAATGTATTTTACATTTAAAAATAATTAAAAGAGTAGAATTGGAATGTTTGCAACAGAAAGGGGAAGTGCTTGAGGTGATGGGTACTCCATTTTCCTTATATAATAATTATGTATTGTATCCCTGAACCAAAATATCTCATGTATCCTACAAATATGTACAACTATGTACCCCCCCAAAATGAAAAAGAAGTGAAATACAATAAAGGAGATCTACAATCTTAGAGTATATTCAGTCTGTATAAGCTAGTGAAGGCATATAATTATATGCATTGTATGCCTGAATCAAAATATCTCATGTATCCTATAAATACATACAACTACTATGTAGCCCCCAAAATTAAAAAAAAAAAAGTAAGTGGGAGACAAGAGACAAATGAGATCTCCACTCTTAGATTAGGCTCAGTCTGTGTTAGCTAGTGAAGGCATGCCTATTTTAAGGGGCCCCTTGCAACTTAGTTCCAATCTATTTTTTTTTTTTTTGGCCACGCAGTAACATAAACTCACTTTATAGACAAGTTTAAAATTAAATTCACAATAAAACAGAATTTCAATATTAATTTTCACAATTTTGGAAAATAAGCAATTTTATCTATCTCTATGTATCTGTCTGTATATCTATCTACATCTTTGTGCACCCAGACCAAAGAGTAAAGCAGTATTAATATTTGCCGTAAGATAATTATTTACTAGTGTTCTTTTTCAGTTGAACATTTCAAGTTAAATGCCCAAGAGAGGCTCCCTCTTACTATTTCTTCTGCTTTTTACCTAGTGCACATACAAAATTTCCTCAGAAACATAGTGCTTTTATTTCCATTTCTTCATAAAATAGTCACATCTCCCCAACTTCATCACATATGAACCCACTTGCCTGGAATTTGAGACAGAAAAGAACTTCTAATACTCTGATTCTACAATAAGACACCATGATTTTAAATAAGCTAAAAAACACCATTATCACTTTGGCAAACATTAATATTTGTAAATGACAATTATTTTGAATTAACATGGTTTTAGGCATACCCTTAATCCTTAGGAAGTTCTGTGTCTTTTTTTTTTAAAGAATGCAAATGAGGCAATAATGAATCAAGGTAAAATTTAAGAAGTTGCCTTCACCTCTTTATTGAAGTTATAGCTTAGCAAATAAAGATAGTCCTCCTTCTTTTTAATATTTTATATTTTTTAGTGGATGCAGCCGTAGATATTCTTTTAAAATTATTCTGTTGGCCTCCTTGCAGCTGAAGTGGGTATTAACACTTATAACTCTAAGGTCTGTTATCTATAAAGCCTTGTATGTTTTCAAAGGAAAGTGTTCCAGAATGTCTATTTAGAAAAATAAATAACATTTTCTTTCCTTTCAGAATAGAAACAGTATTCTTTTAATTTGGACCATCAACTTAAAGCCATGGGTTTTGGTTACTGAAGCAAATGTTTCCTTTAAGAATGTTTACTGAACTGAAAACATTTTACTAAGAAATGTGAGCTTTATTTAGTTATCTGCAGTTACTGTGAGATCAAAGTAAAAGGAACCTAATTCTCAAAGCATCCTCTTCAAACCTCAACTTTTTTTACCTCAGGAAATTCATGTCATGAAAATATTTTCCATATCCTGCAACGAAAGTTTTCCCTCAAGAAATTTCTCAAGGTATTCATATGTTAATATAAATAAATTTTAACTTTTTTATAAAAATCAATATAAGAATGTTCTGAGAAATTTGAATGAAGGGAGGAGCGATTGATAGAACTGAAGGAAGATACAGTTCAAATCTGAAAGATAAACAGAAATATGTATTATAATGATCCCAATCCAGAAGAAATCTATGGAATCATGGGCCTTCTATAGGAAAAAAACACCCAAATTTTATTTTTATACAAATAATAACTTGAATAAATTGAAAAATACACCAATTTATTGGATTGGATCACTGAATATTATCATTAAATCAATTCTTTGTAAATTAATCTATGGATTTAATATAATGGATATTTGGGGGATGTAGTTTTGAACAAATTTAGTTCAAATTCAATTAGACCATATATATATAGTCTACATATGTAAATATGTAGTCTACATATATATGTATATATAGTCTACATATATATATATAGTCTACATATATAAGGTCTAATTGAATATATATAATAGACTATATATAGAGAGACTATTGATATATAGATATATATATATACTATGGATATATATAATAAACTATAGATATATATATAGACTATATAGAGACTATTGATATATATATGTATATATATATTTTATATAAACAATCAAGAAGGATTGTTTTATTTATTTTTTTGAAACAGATTCTCACTCTGTGCACTGGCAAAGTCTTGACTCACTGCAACGTCCACATCCCAGGTTCAGATGATTTTTCTGCCTCAGCCTCCCCAGTGACTGGGAGTATAGGCACGCCTCACACACTTAGCTAATTTTTGTATTTTTAGTACAGATAGGATTATACCATGTTGGCCAAGCTGGTCTCAAACTCCAGTCCTCAGGTGATCAGCCACCTCAAACTCCCAAAGTGCTGAGATTACAGGCGTGAGCTACCATGACTGATCAAGAAGGATTTTATTAAAGGACCAAGACATGTTATGTCAGATTTAAAATGTAATATAAAGACACATTAATTAAAAGTATGTCATTTGCACAAAATAAATAGGTCAAAGAGATGGAAAGAGATGAGATGAGTGGGGTTGAAATCCTGATTCTACTATCTTTCAAGTAGGAGACATTGAACAACTTCCCTAAGCTACAGTTATGTTATTTTTTAAAATAAATAAAGTTATAAAAACTATTTCATGGGACTGTCATGAGGATAAAATAGAATAACTCAGGTAGAACATTCCAAAAATTATTAATATCAGTTATTGTTATCACAGAATAGAAATTCCAGATAGAGACTCAATTTAAACATAGTATTTGTCACGGATGAACATTTTGGATTAGTGGGGAAATAATGGGTTTGGTAATAAACGAATAAAAAAATGTCTTTATATAAAAATAGATTTTTATCTTTTACCTTGAATAAAAAGTCCAGTTGGGTTACATATTTTATTGGAAGAAATGAAGTTAAAGAAAAGATAGGTAGTCATGTACACATTCTTGGTGTATTAAAGGTCTTTCTAAGCATAACTCCAAAAGCAGAAGGCATAAAGGGATGACAACATGGGCAATTCTTGATCCTCATTAAACTTGACCCATATATAGCATTTAACACCTCTTCCTTCTTGGAACCCTTTTTTTAGACTCTAGGTCTCAAGACTCTCAGGTTTCTCCCACTTCAAATATCACTATTTTTCAGTCTCCTCCAGCTACTCTGCTGTGATCTCCTAAGGATGGAGTGTCTCGATGCCCCATTTAGCATCTTCTACACTCTGCTGGATTTAAATATGATCTATATGCCGCTTATGTCCTCAGTGAAGACTTCATATCCCTTCCCAATTCTTATATATGCAACTGCCTACTCAAAAGCTCCATCTAGATGTTTAGCAGATTTCTCAAATATAACATGCCCCAACCTGAAATTCTAATCTTTGCCCACAAATATTGTCCACTCAGCATTTTCTGTCTTGGTTGATGGCAGTTTCATCCTTCCAGTTGCTCATGCGAACAATTGAGTGTATTTGTGATCCTTACTCTACATCTAATTCATCATGAAATAAATTCAAATTTAAAAATACATTTAGAGGCCGGGTGCGGTGGCTCACGCCTGTAATACCAGCACTTTGGGAGGCTGAGGCGGGTGGATCACGAGGTCAAGAGATCGAGACCATCCTGGTCAACATGGTGAAACCCCGTCTCTACTAAAAATACAAAAATTAGCTAGGCATGGTGGCGCGTGCCTGTAATCCAAGCTACTCGGGAGGCTGAGGCAGGAGAATTGCCTGAACCCAGGAGGCAGAGGTTGCGGTGAACCGAGATCGCGCCATTGCACTCCAGCCTAGGTAACAAGAGCGAAACTCCGTCTCAAAAAAAAAAAAAAAAAAAAAAATACATTTAGAATATGCTTACCACTCTTATAGTTACCACATTTATGCAAACCATCATTATTTGTTTCCTGAACTATTGAAATTACATCCTTTCTAACTTGTCTTTTAATTCTTATTTTGCCCCCTCCTTACAGTGTAGTCTCAACAGAGCAGTCAGAATAACCCTTTTGAAATGCAAGCTAGAACTGCTCAAAACCCTATAATTTTTTTACATTTCACTCAGAGTAAAAGCCAAAGAATTTACAACAGCCTGCAAGAATCCTCTCTTCCTCTCCTCCTTACTTATCTCCAGCCACACTGGCCACATTGGTGTTTGCTGAACACATGTTAGAATCTTGACTGTAACTATTCCCTTAGACTGAAATGTTCTGTTCCCAGTTGTGAAGTAATACCCTTATCTATCCCAGTTCTTTGCTTACATCTTTTCTTAAAATTGTCTTCTCGACCACCTAGTTAATACTGTAACCTGCCTTGCTTCACCACCCCTCCAAATTTCCCATCCTCTGTTTATTACTGCATGGTCTCTTTAATTTTTGTATAATTTTTATCACCAATTAATATGCTCTAAACTGTACTTCTATAGTAGGTGTGTGGGGTGGGGAGGGGAGGGAGGCTGTTTCTATCATCTGTACTCCCTTGCCAGAATATGAGCTACTTGAAGACATGACAATGCTTTCTATCATGCTTAAGTGCCTAGAACAGTATCTGGTAGTAGTATGCTACCAGATATATGTTATATATGTATATATATATATATATATATATATATATATATATATATATATATACATATGTTAATATATATATATATATATATATATATATATATATATATATATACATATGTTAGAGGAATTAGTCCCATACACAGTAATATGCTTCGATATATGTTTCTTAAAATATCTTCCTAAATTAATAAATATAAATGTAAAGCACATATGAATTACACAAAACAAGCTTTGAAAAATAATTCTACCATATATATATGTTAGATAGATACCTTAATACTTAAGTAATAATACCTTAACATAAATAGTTTTTAACGTTTATGAGAAAAAACATTTCAATACAAAGAGCAGACAAAGAACAAGAACAACAATTGATTAAAAAATACAAATAATCATTAACCGTAGGAAAGAACAGTTCAGCCCCACAAAACAAATGCAAACAGAAATTAAAATGGCATATCAAATGTAAATCGAGTTAGTACCATTTTACGTTATAATATCATTGTAAGTGAGGTTTGCTGAATTTAGCAATATTATATAAACTCAGTGAGTGTATAGGCTGGAAATAACCTTTCTAAAAACTCTTGACTTACATAATATATCAAATCCCTCTAATGATCATACATTTTCCCTGAAAATCCATTCTAAAGTATGATGAATAAAATATTAGAAATAAGAATGTTCATTTTCCGTATATTAAAATAACTGCTCCCAATCAGGAGTCAGATCAGTTAAATTAACATACACATTTAACATACACACATGTGATGGTAGGCTATTTTGGTTTTAAAAATCGTATCTGGGGCTGGGCGCGGTGGCTCACGCCTATAATCCCAGCACTTTGGGAGGCCGAGGTGGGTGGATCATGAGGTCAAGAGATCAAGACCATCCTGGTCAACATGGTAAAACCCCATCTCTACTAAAAATACAAAAAAATTAGCTAGGCATGGTGGTGTGTGCCTGTAGTCCCAGCTACTCAGGAGGTTGAGGCAGGAGAATTGCTTGAACCCAGGAGGCAGAGGTTGCAGTGAGCCAAGATTGCGCCATTGCACTCCAGCCTGTGTAACAAGAGTGAAACTCCGTCTCAAAAAAAAAAATCATATCTGGAAAGGTTTCCATAACAAGAATGCTAATCATAATATATTAAGCAAAATAAACATGGACCTCATGACTATTATCTACATGGACACACATGCACAACATGTATGTGTGTGTGTGTGTATATATATATATGTCTATGAAAATATATATAATACTTACATATTAATACTTATTTTAATAATTTAACACTAGTTTCCTCTGTGTGGTAGAATTACAAGTAATTACTTTTTGTGATTTTCCATATTTTCTAAATATTTTAAAAATAAACTTTTTATTTATTGGAAAACAAGCCAATAAACTCAATTACAACTGCTTTGATCAATAACAAAGTAGTAGATGTAAAGTGTAGGTTTCATAGTCCACACTATTTTATTTGCCAGGCAGGCCTTCCAGAAGTCTACTTGCCCAAGAGGCTCCTGGAATACATCTAAAAATTATTCCCACAATATTTTTGGGGGCAACTCTGCAGCATATCTGTGGCCCTGTGGAACATGAACTCACAAAATGTGGATTATTATCATTAGCAAATAGGTCTCTGCATCTGTTCTTATAAAGCTGACATTACCTTGGAAAGATTGATATTTTAATGACATCCACCTGTACCCTTAGCGTCATTATTCACTGTCCTTCTCCCTAATGCTTATCTTTTACCATCCTCACCTTACATACACTAACAAGCAATTCTTAGTCTCAGTGCTTCTGCGTGGAAATAACCTCTCTCATATGTTTCCTCTACCTTATCTTACCCCTTGTCTGTTTGGGCTGCTATAAAGAAGTGCCATAAGCAGGGTGGTTTATAAATAATAGAGATTTATTTCTCACAGTTCTAGAAAGTGGAAGACTAAGATGAAAGTGTCAGCAGAATTCGTATCTGGTGAGGGCTGTGTTTAGCTTTGTAGATAATGCCTGGAACCTTCTTTCCTCTTACCCTGTCCACACATGGAAGAAGTGGCAAATAGATTCCTTTGGGCCTCTTTTATGAGGGAACTAATTCTATTCATGAAGGCAGTCCTGATCTCCTCCCAGAAGCCCCTCCTCTCAATACCATCACGTTGGTGATTAGGTTTAAACATAAACATTTTGAAAACACAGATTCAGACCATAGTACCCCTCATCATTTTTCACCAGGAGCAACAGGATTGCAATAGTGTTCTCTTTAGTCTCTGTTCTCCAGAATTTTTGTACTTTTTTTTCTTTACAATACCCAGATTCATACCAGTCCATCCTCTACATAAAATTTAGACTAATTTCTTTAACACAAAAAATTAATCAAATGATCCCTAATTAAAAACCTCCAGTGGCTGTCTATTGCCTTCAGTATTAAACAAAGCACAAAAACAGACAAAAACAAGAAATACTTCACCCCATGTTTCCTGCCGAGCAACTCCCCTGGGTTACTATAACACTTAAAGTTTGTCTCTGTTCCTACTGGAAACTCTCCAAGGTTGGTAACCTGAGCTTTTTTTTTTTTTTTTTTTTTTTTTCCAGACAGAGTCTGGCTCTGTCACCAGGCTGGAGTGCAGTAGCATGATCTCAGTTCACTACAACCTCCACTTCCTGGGTTCAAGTGATTCTCTTGCCTCAGCCTCCCGAGTAGCTGGGACTACAGGTGTGCACCACCATACCCAACTATTTTTTTGCATTTTTAGTAAAGACAAGGATTCACCATGTTGGCCAGGATGGTCTCAATATTTTGAACTAGTGATCCACCCACCTCGGCCTCCCAAAGTGCTGGGATTACAGGTGTGAGCTACTGTGCCTAGTCCTTGAGCTTACTCCTGTATGTATCCTTCCCAATACTAGGCCACCTGACTGTCTGAATTAGATTAGATGCATACATTAGTACAAATACACACACACACACACACACACACACACACACTCTCTCTCTCTCTCTCTCTCTCTCTCTCTCTCTCAAGGTAAACAAACTGTAAAGGAAAATAGAACATTTTTCAATACAATGGACAAAAATAAAATTTTATTTCAGGCTTGGATGACACAGGGTACTGTGATTTTAACATTTCTTGAAATCTGTTAAAGTTTCCATCAGCAAAAGACACAAATTTTATAAAATTGTATTACTTAATCTGAAAATTCTTTAGTAGAAGTAGGTAGCCATAACCTGATTCTTACAGTTAATCATATTTATACAGATGTTTTTAAAAGTTAAGTCAGCATAACAAATTTAGAATGTGGATAAATACAACTTGACTTCTTGCCTATGCAATTTGACATGATTCTCATATTTTATTTGATAGATTAAAAAATTATTGAGGAAAAGGTGATGTTTCATCATGATTTAAAAAAATTAACCAGTTTACCTAGCAGCAGAGAGACTGTTACACAGAAGATAGTCAAAAAACATTTTTTAGGTTAAATTTGTATTTTAAAATAATTCATAAAATAATTCTAAATGATTCCAATTGATAGAAATAATTTATATTGTACATTATGCTCTCTATTGAAGAGTCATTTATAAATAAATAAATAAAACTTTGTCAGTTCCAGATGAGAGTTCCAACTGTTTGACTTAAAATGATTAAATTCTCCACATCCTCCATTACATTGGTTTTCAATCTTTAACCCAACCTTCAATGACACTATTAAATAAATCTGGTATTCTAAACTGAGCAGTAATTTTATAAGAATGAGCCAGTGTGATCTAACAATATATATTACTTCCATTTCATTTAAACCCAGAGTTAGAAATATTTTGACAATATATGAGAAAGTTGTTCAACTGATAAAGCTAAGAGATTCCTAAATTTTGGGCTATTGGAGTTATCAGTGCTTCCAATTGTGTGTGTTGGGGGTAGTGTGTTTAACAGCTGGGCATATAACCATTAACTGGTTATATTACATTAAGCTAAAAAAAACAGTCATGTGAATAGTAGTTTATGTTCAGTACCATACTGGCCAATTCAAACCAGTTTTCCAAAGGAAAAAGTCTGTGTTACATTATATTCAGGGGCAAGAATGTATATGCATAAAATTTCCTTGTAAATATGAACTTTCAAGTGAGAGAAAAAGAATTGAAAAAAAAGAAACATGAAAAGAAATTTTAAAATAAAAAGCTTAATATGTTTTATGCAAACACCATAGCATAACAACAAAATTTCCAAATTAAGGCCATATGTGTTAAGAAATATGCTAGAAGTGTTTGGTTAAAAACAAGATATTAAAAACAAGATTAAAATAATAAGAAGAGACATTTACAGAATAGGTAAGAGGTTCTTAAAAAGGTAATACACCAAAGGAAGAATTGTATCATTATCTGGCCTCAATCTTTACCATAATATAAATTTAAGCCCCTAGAAGAAGAAAGATTAGACTGAGAAGAAACTATTAGTATTAACAGATAATGCTTTCTTTTCTCGAAGGTGATAACTGCAAGGAAAAATTATTTTAAAATTAAGAATGATTACTTTTTAAAAGGTAAAATTTAACCAGAATGAGTTGTCCTGATTTTAAGCTTGAATTATTATGTCTGAAGAAAATAAAATAACAGCTGAAACCTAAGAATTATGTCATACTAGGTGCAATTAGTGATAAAAACAAAGATCCATCATCTTTCATTTTTGGAATTACTATGATCACAATAATGTAATCAAATTTGTCAAGAAAAGCAAACAAAATATTTTGATTAACTCTGTTTTGAATCAAAGAAAATTTCATGAAAAGGGTATGAACATATACTTTGATTTATCTTCTAGTGTAACAGAATTATTTTGCATGTGAGGAAATGCAATTATCCCAATATTATATTCTGTAGCTAACAGAAAAGTCAGTAAAAACTAAAAGTACCCCTTAGGAAGACACTGCTTCAGGAAAATGAAACAGAAAACCACAACACCTGACCTCATGGAAAGTGAACAGCTCCAGTCCTATACTCCATCCTGTAATCTGTCAGTTTCATGAACCTCTACTCTACTTCTCGGTGTATATCTGCACTTCAGGACTGTGCCTATGACCTTCTCAGCCTCTGGATCCCCCAAAAGATGTTCTAACTATCCAATATGTGTTAGAGTTTCCTTGGTCCAGTGAGATGGGACTTGTGGGAATGGAGATCACAATATATGTTATTCCCTATGCCTACTCTTTTATCCTAGAGTATCAACCAACTGAAAATTAATGGTGCTGATGTAAGTGTGGAAACAATGATTTAAAACAACAACAACAGCAATAAAAACCACACAACTGTTAAATAAGAATAAAAAGAAAATCAAACAAGCAAACAAAAAACCCTTCTACTGATGAATCCAGTCTTCATTCTTTTTTAGTTTTCTTACTCAATAAGCACTTGACAATCGATTTTCCTACTGCTTGACCCTTTGATCAGCTTGTAGGAAATGCTGTGGGAGTGGCAGGGCATATTTAGACGTGTTTACTTTCTTTCTCAGTGAGCTTTACTCTCTTGGTGAGCTTCAAGTTTATGATCTAAGCATAGTCTGTTGCATGAAGATTAACCACTTTCATTTTTAGCTTATTACAGTAGAATGAGAACTCTTGTGTTATTTTTAAATATTGATTAACTGGATGTCAGTTTAAAATTTCCTCTAGCTCAGAAGCACCTTTTTCCAGCTATCCATTATACCTGTGGATATCTAGAAATAGATGAAGGTTATATTATTCCTAAAGACAAAAACTAAAGTGATCACCTATTGCCAAAATCAGAGAGATGTTAATAAAAAGATGTTGGAGATGAACGAAAGCATTTATTAGAAATGAAACTGGAGATGAACGAAATTATTAGAAAGTTTACCCATTTTTTACCACTGATATAAACAACCCAACCACACACACACACACACACACACACACACACACACACACACATACATTGTATCCCTCATCATTTTTTACCAGGAGCAACACGATTGCAATAGTGTTCTCTTTAGTTCCTAGTTTTTAGAGCTTTTGTAACTTTTTATCTTTACAGTAGCCAGATTCATACCAGTCCATCCTCTACATAAAATTTAGAGGAAGTTCTCTAACACAAAGCATTGATCAAATGATCCTTAATTAAAAATCTCCAGTGACTGTCCATTGCCTTCAGTATTAAACAAAACAAAACAAAAACAGACAAAAATAAGAAATACCTCACCCCATCTATATGTATATGTATAGCTATACCTATATCTATTACAAGTGGTTGGATTGCTTATGTCAGTGGTAAAAAGGCACTTTGTTCATTCAGACTTCTGTGGCTCAGGAGCCTTGGTTATACACACTTAAAAATCCAACAATCCAACCAAGTGTACTGTTACCAAGGCATCATTCTAGAAATACTGCATCTCATTTCAGTTTTGTACATTACATCCATTCTTATAAATATGGAACTGAGAAACAAAGACATTTATCTGACTAGTAATGGAAATTTTAAAAACTTCTTCTTGAGAAACTAAAAAATAAACTCTGTGAAGAAAGATTTGTTATTTCGTGGCATTTAAATATGGTTTGTTAAGACTCAATCTAAAAACGGAAAGCTTTTGATGTAAAAAGAATTAGGTAAATAATTTGGTCTTTCTAAAAGAATAACAAACATAAGAAAAGCATTATGAGAAAAGGCACATTAAAATGTATTAACTTTAAAAGAAAAAAGGACATGTGGTGCTTCTTCAGAAGAAATTTAAATACTGCCTGTTGTCTTTATGCTGCCAATCTACGTGTGGCTGTTGTTTCCGTACTGGATCTCGTGTGTTTCCTTATTTCAGTGAAGAAAGATAGAGACTGAGAAATTAATTAGGTTAAATAATTTGTTAACCGGCCTTTTACTTGGTAGAAGGTTGAAGTTAAATTTTTACATTAAAAATTAAGATAAGTGTATTGGGCCACATTCGTTTCCTCTGTTACTAAAATGCTATGCGTTTTTGTCACCTCATTTTCTTGTTCTTTGGGTTTTGAGGGATTATAAATATCACACATTAGATTTGATATGCTCAGAATAATTTCTCTATATTAAATAATATGATAATTATCCTTGAATTTCATACAACCGTCTCCAGTCCCATAAATCATATATTTAAGTAATAAAAAACACAATAAAACCCAGGAACCCAAGAAAGATCCTTCTACTACACTATTAGTGTGTGCTTTCCAGACTGAGGGGGATGTTCCATTTATAACTTTCATTCGTTTCCTATCACTGTGGCCAAGTTTCCACTTATTACATGTCTCCTTGCCTTAATATTAACTTCTAGTCCGAAGCACTGTAAACTGTTTCTCTACCCCTAAATTAAAGGAAATGATACCTAGTCCATATTCACCACTAATCTTACTAGAAGCCACTTCAAAGATTCCATTTTTTAAAAATGAAGTATGGCCTCTGCTTCCTAAAGCCAAGGTTGGCCCTATTCTTAATGAAGTTAGATTTTTTTTGATTCTCCTTCTATTCAAACACTGACAGTTTTCTTAATATATTTTCTTCTCCTCCTCTACAGTTAAGCCTGCTTGTGTCTTTGTTGTGGTTGTTGGAAGATGGGTGAGAAAAGGGCACTGGTGAAAACCTTTCTCAGTGCCACTCAGGACCAGTACATCTGTGTGTTTGCAATGACATTCCAGTACCACATGTGGCTGTCTTTCATAAACATAAAAATTTCAAAACATCTGAACACTGTCTCAGTTACCTACAGTTTCAAGAGAGCAGTTGCGGATGTATCTTTTTTATGTTGTCAGTGTGTTCCCAAACTCTGTGCCAGCTGATGGTAGAAAAGACACAAAGCTCTACAACTCTTTAACTTGTAGGTTCTTCAGCACATCTCTGCTTTTTGACCATGTTCTCAATCATTTATAGTAGCTTCTCTGGCCTCATATCATGTTGCTTATTATGCAAGCTTCTTTTACTCTCTTATCCATGTATTTACACTGTGACTATAAATTAAGCTCTGGGGCAATGTAATACAGAACTGAAAGTATACTATTGCTTTCCTAAGCCCCTTCTGCCCCAGCATCCCATGTACACAGTAGAGCTTGTGCCCATGGAAGAAAAACAGAAAACACATATCCTGACACTTAGACATTCTATCACAGGAGCTACTAAAGGGTATAGTATAAATCTCTCCCCGACACACACACAGACACACACACACACACACACACACATGCACGCACACATACACAGATCTTAAATAGGTCAGCTTAAGCTGAAGATGTGTTCCTTACAATATATATTTATATAAATATATAAAATATATTATTTTCATATATTATATAAACAATATATTAATAATACAAATTTTATATGAGTATATATGTTCTTCTGGCACCTGCAGTGCTATGAACCCATAAGCATTTGAAAATAACTCATCTGCTTAGGTCTTTTTAGTTCTGCAGGTATGTGAACTTGAACCCTAAAGTGACACAAGGGTCTACAAAAGGCTATGTAGTATAAAGAGAGACATAATATTTCTCCTTCTCTCATGGCCGAGGCCATGGTACATGAACATGCTTGCTCTCTCCCTTTATGGGGTAAATCTTTTCCTGATTCACCCTTTGACTGGGATGTGGTATTTTGGGGAGTGCTGGCCTTACACATGTTCTCATTCTTGTTCCTCATCTTACTTAGGCCCAAGGTTGTTTCTTGTCCCCTGTGTGACTGTAATCAGATAAAAAAATGGCCCAGAATTTCAGTCTGAATCTCTCTGAAAATAGAGACAATACAATTCACTCAATCTAGCAAATTTTATAAACCTTAACGAATACATTAGTCTTCTTTTAATTGCTAGGACATACTCCTCTCCTTCCCCAAGGACTTTTCCCCAAAGGATGTTTCATCAGCTTAAAACATTTTTTTTTTCACATACGTGCACACACACGCAACCCATACAAACCATTTAGGGTTAGTTCCTTCTCATTTGTTAGATAAGATTTCAACAGTTACTTCTTCAAATAGACCTTCCTTAACCATTAAAATTGCATTGGGATATCAGCAATGTTTTGTTACTTGGGCATTTTCAAGAGGCAGATATAGTCCAGAAGCAGAAGTTTGGGGTCCCAGATTTTGTACTATAGCTCTTTATTCCAAAGAGCTAAACTGTCAATCATTCTATAATAAATATGCTACACAAATAAATGATCACTCTAAGTGTGTTAGAATATAGAAGATATATTCATAGAGAGAAATGAGAGAGAGAAAGACAACCCCTCAGAAACACTTAATAAGTTACAGTTGCAGCTGAACACAGGATCCTGAAGTGCTGCCTAGTTTTCTATTGTTTCAGAAACTAGAATACCTAGGGAAGGAAAATTGTAAAAATTCCCACACATAATAGACCATGGAATAACATTTTATCTTTTCTCTGATTTAATAGAATGTTCCTTTCTTGCTTCCAGAGGATAAATAAGGATTTGTACACATATGTTACAAAGTCAAAATACGCCCTGGTGGAACTTGATCTTCCCATTGTTTTTTAACTTCTGCCAAACAACTGTAGACTTGAGGACTGTGATGTTAAGCTTTATATATTGGTTTTCAGACTCACCAGAAAGCTTTTATATAGTCTTATCTTGGTAGACTATATGGCTGTCAAAATCTTGAATTCTAACAATTCACATGAATCTATTTTTAGCTGCATTTAAGAACCTGACATTAATTTTAAAATAACACTCTTTTAATGTTACTTATGCCTATTCTTTCAAAAGAATAAATTTAAAATAACACAGAATGTGATAAGCAATTTGTAATCCTCCAACTTTCTAGATCTCTTCATTTTATCATATAATGGTATATACTTGATTAAAAAACCTAGTTTTACAAAAAGTAAGCTTGCCAACATCAGGAAAACATTTTAAGCAAAATACACTATAGTTCAGCCCCATATCTTCCCATCATAGAGCATGAAATCTTCAAAAAAGAGCATTAGTTTTATGATTATAATATTCTATTTTTGTGTTTTACACTGCTAAAAATGCCATCGTATTTCACTCTATTTAATGTTATGGTTGACAGAATATAAGAAGAAAAACAAGCAGACATAACTCTGCTAAGACTAATACTTCTAAAAAGAAGAGATTACGAATTTTATCAAATCAAATTAACAGTAATAAGACATATCCATTGCCCTAAAAAATGTGAAATTTACGAATATTTCCCAGTGCCTGTCATGTGCAGACACTGGCTAAAATGAGACTCATAACATTTTATAAAAATTGTAACAATACATCTCTCAGTATGTTTATACTGCAGATAAAGATGCACACCCTATGCACACATGTAACACACAAAGAGTACAAAATACCTGAAGGGCCGTAAGGATATTTGCTAAGGCTTGTCCATATGTGTCATGACAGTGAACAGCAAGAGCACCTGGTGGGATTTCTTTCATCACACTTTCCAACATTCTTTTCATACTTCCTGGAGTTCCCACTCCAATTGTGTCTCCTAGAGAGATCTCATAACAACCCATGCTGTACAATCTCTTAGACACCTGTTGATAAAGGTGAAGTGCTAGTAAAATAATGGAAGTGAAGAGATTCAAACACTTTTGTTCCTCAACTAATATCAGCTAGAGGTAAAAATTACAGCTAAGATCATTTATGTCCATGAAAAATATATAATGTATTTTCTGGTCCTTTTCTTTGCCAATTATATTCTAAACAGTATATAAGACTTTGACACTACTGTAATTCTTTTTCTAATATTCAAGTTTGCCTTAGAGTCACATCTACCTATCTTTTTATCCAGCTATTTGTTCCACAGTGAAATTATAAGGTCCAATGTCAATTGTAGGAGGCTAATGTTTCTTAACATTATAATCAAACCAAAGCATTACAGATTTACTTTGGAAGTTGTATTTCTCAAGGTATTAGTTGAGGTGTCAAAAGGTATATATACAACTGACGCTTAAGCTACACAAATTTGAACTCTGTGGATGTACCTGTACAGGGATTTTTCAAAGTAAACATGAAATTTTTTTTGGAGATTTTCAACAATTTGAAAATGCTTCCAGGGAAACCGCATAGCATAGAAATGTCGAAAAAAGAAAAAAGTATGTCATGAATACATAAATACATGTCAATACTATTCTATTTTACCATTTACTACTATAAAATAATACAAATGTATTATAAAAAGTTAAAATTTATCAAAACTCATGCATACAGACACAGACTGTAGATCGTGCCTTTTGCATTCAAGAGAATGTACATGTAATGATTCAGTATTAAATCATCACTGCATAAAATTAACTGAAGTACATACTGTACTACTGTAATAATTTTGTAGCCACCTCCTATTGCTATTTCAGTGAGCTCAAGTAGGGTATCCACTTAAGATCCTGCTGATGTTACTCATCTCTGTATGAACAGTTCATCTCTCCAGTAAATTCCATATCACAGTACAAAGTGATCTCTTGCAGTTCTTATGTGTTTTTTATATTCAGTGCAATACCATAAACCTTAAATAACACCAGGAGACTCATAGGAAGTGCAACTAGTGACACTGGACGTGCTCCCAAGAAGCAGAAAAAAAGTTATGACATAAGAAAAAGCTGAATTGCTTCATATGCACCATAGAGTGAGGTATCCAGCTGCATTTGCCCACCATTTCAAGATAACAAAAAACAAAATAAGTGTTAATTAATGAGTTACAGGCTCTCACTCAATGGTAAGCTATTAGTAGTGAAGTTTTCAGCAGCAAAATTGTACCTTGATTTTTGACTATGTATGTGGTGTCTGAGGTTCCTAACCTCCAAATTATTCAAGGATCAACTATATTAAGTTCAGCTCTTTCACTAAGTAGCTTTGCAACTGGTAAAGTCATTTAATATTTCTTGCCTAATTTTTCTGGCTTATAAGTACATATACTTGTGTGAAGTAATTGGAAGATCTCTTCAAGCTGAATAATGTTACTTTCAAAGAGCAATATGAATTTGCATAAAGGCAGCATGGTATTTTGACAAAGACATGGGTTCTGGAATCAGAGAGACCTAAATTTAAATCTCAGCTCCCAGTCATCCTACTCATGTGACACTGGGCAGAAGATTAGTCTATTTAACACTCAATCCCTAATCTGTAGAATACAGATGACAGAACATCTTCTTTTAGTGTATTTTCTAAGCCTTGGTTACTTTGTTTTAAAAAAAATGATAAAAGTAATTTAATAATAACATATTTGGTTCTAAAAGTGAAATAATGTATAAAAGTGATTTGATACATAATCTGGCACATGATACTGATTCATTCGTTCATTTATATGTATTTTGTCAATGCCTGTTTTATGCCAGGCACTGTGTTAGGTCCCAGAATAGAATGAGGCAATGAATATTGACATGGCTCATGTTATTACAGATCCTGAAGTCAAGTGAGGATAGATCTTAGTCAACCCTGCTGAGGAATAAATCAATGCTAGCTAAAATAAGAATTTTCAAACTAACAAACAGGATTCTAAGAGCATGAGCAAAGGAAATTGATCTATATCTGTCAAGATTAGGACCTATGTGACAACTTGAATTTAAGTAAGCTTTATTATAAAGTTCTTACAGGCTTATTGAAGAGGTTGAGAAGGAAGGATCTGAGAAGAATGTTCCAGGAAGAATATTAAATGCAAATGTTAGTGGGTTCCAGGCAGCTGACATATAAAATGCAAAGAACATTCCAGGTAGGGAAAAAGCTAAATGCAAAGGACAGTATAATGAGAAAGCAAAAACTGGGGAGGGAGGCAATGAGAGGGAGGACCAGAGGCTTAGACAGAGTAATCACAGTTTGAAGTAGTAATTTCAGAGAGAGGAGAGTTAGCTGAGCACAAAATGTATTAGGATGACACAAAAGGCCCCTTTAAGGTTTCTGGCCCTGAATTTTTCCTATCCAGCTGTTACATGACTGCAGTAACACCTTAGGCATTCGGGTATAGAAACAGAGATCCTCAGTGAAGGTGTGTGGTTCATTCCTATGTGGTGCACAGTGAAAGGAAGAAAGCAAGTCTGCCGCTAAGCAGAGATGGATCCAGGTTTTGTGGGCCAGCCTGAAGTCATACCCTTTAAATAGAAATAGGTGTTCTTTAAATAGAAATAAAATTGTGAAGGTAAATTAACGACAAACCCTTAAAAAGGTCCCATGCAAGTAAAAAACTACAAAAGCTGAATTTTGTTATTTCATAGTATATGTGCCTCTGTGTGCAAGGGTCTTGTGTAAATAATAGATAAAAGGATATCTTTCATTTGAAAAATCCACAGTAAGTACAAATGAGTGCCCAAAAGCAGAATGGCTCTAGCTAAACTGAAAGTTTATCCTGCCTAAATTTGGATTTTCTTATAAGGCAGTCTTCACTGCTTTGGTGACATATTACTAAATTTGTCATAACTAACAACTTTAATGACAGGTGTATATTAATATACTTTATATACAGATAAATTTCTGAGGCAGTCTAATATAATCTCAAAAACAGTACATGCATTCATTGATATAAATTAATAATAAAGGACAGGAAGAAAGTAAACTTTAATAATCAGGGCCTTAATGACTATAATCTGTTACTGTAAAATTGTTCTGGAATAGCAGCAACTTAATCACAGCAGTAACAGCTACAGAATCATAAAGAACAAAAACACAGAAGTAGTGTATCTACTCCGATATAATGAGCCAACATAGGCAGGAGAAAAAGAGGAATGCTACCTAAGCAACTGAGGCAAGTTTAACTGTTTCTAAACACACTGCTGGGATGTTCTGATGGAGATTGGAAAACCCACTCGCTACATTACAGCCATAGAAAAACAAAACATATTTTTATTCCTTCCACCTTTGAGCAGCCAAATTATAGGATTCAACTGTCCCTTAACTTTGAAAAGTTATAGTCAATATACAGGACTTCAGTGTTAAAATGAAACTGTTAGTTAAGTGATCAAACATATCTTCAGGGCTCCTATCTTAATCTCTGGGTTCATGCTATGCAGATCCAATAAACAGTAAAAGCAATCGCCCACTTTTAAAAATAATATATATCATGTTACCATAAACCACAAAAGCTGGAGATGTAGCTTACTTCTGTCACTTTCTGTGGTGTAATGCTTCCTTCATATGGACAGCCCAGGGCACAAGACACATACCTAAATTAAAAGTAGAGCCTTATAAATATGCATGTGGTAAATAAGCCATTTCCATTTTATAAAAATTAAGAATTAGCCAAAACTGCATCAAGAAAATTTATTTTGCACTATTACTTCACTATTATTTTCTCCTTAGACCAAACCAAATAAAGTTTAGGGCATTTTCAATCAACTCACATTTTTATCTTTCTATAATAATTACAATTTAATACACGTTTTTGATGGCATATGGAGAAAAATTATAAGTGATTATCTAGTGAAGTTACACTATAGCAACATATTAACATTCAAAGCAGAAAATAGTGGTGAAATACATGGTTTTATTTAAACAATTACATACACTCAACTGTTAAATATCCGGGTCTTTAGAAACATAGAGGGAGATCATGTAGAAGACTAACTGAACTGTTCTCTTTACTCCCATCTGGATATTTTGGCCTTATTTAGATACAGTCATTAATCATCTAAAAGTCTAAGAACTGGGCATAGCCTCAGAGTTTCTCTCTCTCTCTCTCTCTCTCTCTCTCTCTCTCTCTCTCTCTGGTTTACCTAAATCATTCCAAACAGAAGAGTGACTAGCGTGTACAGAAGGCTCAGAAAAAGGTATTCTCTAAGTTTCTTTGGTAACTCATTCTAATATAAAAAATCAAGACTTTCCTGCAAAGACAAAGATCCATTTCAATCTTGAATAATTAAGCTTCAGGAAAAGTCTTCTTTAGCTATTTTCAGCTCAACATTGACCCCGTTTTATTAAACTTACTTCAGAGATGTTTACAATTCTTATATTAAAATAATGCATAATGAGTCTCATATTTAGGAGTGAATGAAGCAAGCTGCATAAAAAGGAGAGGGGTGGTGGGAAATGAGGCTGGAGATCGAGTATCTGGGACCACAATATAAAAGGCTTTAGAAAGCAAAACCTTTGAATACCATTCAAAGGAGTCTGGACTTTGAGATCACTCAAAATCACTTTAGGCAGTGAAAATTATTAGGTAAGGTAGTGGCAAAATCAGATTTGTTTCTCAGAAATAAACTCTATAGAGGCGCTGGAAGTAGATGACAGAGAAAAACTAAAGGCAAAAACACAAGATAATATATTTCCTTAACTCTAATAGGTTATTGATCGAAGATGCACTATAAATTTCCTAACAGTTTTTGGAGTAGAAAAATAAAAACATATTCAATGATTCAGTACATAGCCACTGAGTCTAAGATGTAACCAAATCAGATTACAGAAATTATGGGAGTGCTAAACTGTCAATTGACAGTATGTTTTAGTATTGAATAAGTAGTTATATAAGCCACTCAAGCAGTTATGAGAGGGATAGGAAAGGTTAAAGAAGGACAAATTCAAGTAAAATTTGAAAGTTAAGCTGGATAGGAAGCTCATCCTTCTGCTATTCCAATCACCATAATCTAAGTCTATGCTTTAGGTAATCTGTACCCTTAATCAAGATGTGTGAAAATAAAATGTCCTTATATGAACATAACACTGGAGAAGGTGGCTAAGGATGGTAAAGGAGGAAAAGTCTTAATACAAATGTAATGATTATAATAACATGCTAAAATATAAATACATTGATTTTTAAACCCAAAACATCTAGATGTGAATAAATAGAAAAGCCAACCTATTCATTTACACGTTCGCCTTCTAAATGTAAAAAACAAAATAAACACAAATCCAAAACAAAACAAATGTCTCCTGCATTTTCCAATTATTATTTGTCCACAGCTACCACTTCATTGGCAGAACCTTAACCCTCTATGTGAGCAATTTTGTTTTCAAAGCTTTCCCTCCAGGACATTTCTGTGCCTGTGTTTCTGAGATCTTCACACTCTGTTGCATTTCATGTTCACGTGCTCTTCCCTATCTTGTGAGGGAACATTGCTTTGATATTGTCACACATGGGGCGACTTTCTTCATAGCTAATTTCATGGTTCTCAACTATGTTCCCTTAACTGTATACTTTAACATTCTGAAGCAGAAGTTGGTACAGTAAGGCCCAGAGGCCAAATCCCGCCTATCACTCTTTTATAAATAAAATTGTATTAGAATACAGCCATGCCCATCTGTTTGCATACTTATCTATGGCTGCTTTTACACTACAGCAAGAGTTGAGTAGTTGCAACAGAAATCATCTGACCCACAACACCTAAAATGTTATTGTCTGGACCTTTACAGTAAGCTTGCCAACCCTTTCTAAAAAAGTTCAGCCACTTTTCCTGAGTGTGAAAAGGCCTCCACCATCATGAATATAAACTGAATTATCTTCTTTGACAAGTGGTCAAAGTCAGCTTCTGGACTTCTGCTCTTCTCTAACAATCTATTACAATGGTTCTCAACCTTTGCTGCACAGAATCACCTCAGTGCTTTAAAAAAGACAAACACTGATGCTTAGGATATGTTCCAAAACAATTAAACCAGAAACCTAGGGAATGAAATCCAACCATGAATATCTTGTTTTTTATAACTTTTTCAAGTTCTATTATACTGCCAACATTGAAAAAATCATTCAACTCTTAGCAATACTGCCTCACCTGGATTGCCCTAATGATTCCCTGTGTAAAAAGTTATATTACATTGATCTGACAGTATCTAACTAATCTCAGGAATTTCCTCACTACTGTCCCATAACATTTTTGTTCAACTTTGATTGCCTGGTGGTTAAATTTTACCCAGACCTGTTCCAAGTAATTTCTACTTTTCTGAAGCTGCAAACTCCAGTTGGTCCATTTATTTTGTTTTTCATCTTATCCCTTAATTCTGGTTCAATGTTTTTTACTTAACTGAATGGTAATTCTTTCAGCAAGAGTCTGAATGGTAGACGTAGACTGTTTTGTCAGCAAACAGTTTTATTTCATTTTCGTTCTTGAACAATAGTTTGACTAGGTATAGAATTCTATGTTGACAGTATCTTGGCACTTTGAATATATTATTTTACTGTATCTGGTCTCAGTTATTGCTGATAAGAATTTTTCTATCAAGCTAACTTTATGGTAATCTATTTTTCTCTACTGTCTTTAGGATTATCTGTTTCTATCTTGCCTGCATTTTACTATTAGCTATCTCAGGATTTGCTGTACTTATTCAATATTAACATTAATGCTTTTCCTAATTTCTAGAAAATTCTCAAGGTACTACCTTTTGAACATATTTCTCATATCTATTTTCTCTGATTTCTCCATATGGAAATTCCTCTAGGCATTTTCTACTAACCTCACTTTTACAATTTCTGTTAATTTATTTTCTGGGATTCATTCTTACAATTTTCTCAAATCTTAATTGTAAGCTAAGCCACATATAATCTACTGTTCAATTAATTCATTCATTTTTGTATTTTAATGAATATATTTCCATTTATAGATAATGTTTCATTAAATACTAATTTTATGTTCTGTAAAGATCTGTTCTGAACACTCTTCCTTTGCCTCTATAAACATTTTATGTGGTTAACTTGCAATCTCTTTTCAGATTGTTCTGTTGCCCTCTATTCTGCTAAAATTTCTTTCTGTTGTCTCTTGTGTTTGTTTCATTTGTCTTATGTTAGTTTATTTTCTCATGTGCTTTATAGTTATTATTGTGAGTGCCTTTTCATGGTAATTTTAGTTTCTATAGGAATTCTTTGAGCATCTTGAGTTATTTAAATAATCCTATCGAAGGAATCCAATTGCTTTCTGCCCTTACCCTATGGAATTTATCAGTTTTTGAACAAATTTCAATCCTAATTTCTCAATTTGGGTTTCCGTAATTCTTATGTGTCATAAATCCACAACCCATAAAAATAGCTGGCATGGGTTCCAATGACTTTGCGTTGGAAAGGTAGTGCTGCCAGATTCCAAGAAATAGTTCCAAATTCGTACCTTTGCAGAACATCTAATTTTTCCCATGTAGACATTCACCACTAGGTACTCTTTCTTGGATAGATACCCCCATATGCTTCTGTGGTATCAATGTACATGATTACTACATTTGCATTGATGAAACCTGAGACTTTTTTTAAAAATTTTCTGAGCTAGCTGATATGTTTTAAAAGTTATAAAATTTGTGTGTCTGTAATAAGAATGGAAAAGAGGGTCTTTGAGTCAGGTAAGTGCTCCATAATCCCTCTCACTCACGATTATGCCCATTACCCCAGGATCAACCCCAGAGTTCCTCATGCATATTACAAGCTTGATGCATTCACATAGCACATTTAGTTAAACATGTCTGAAATGGTCACCATTCCTATTTATCTTACAGAAACCTGTTTTCCCTGCATTTGCCATTTTTAGAAATGACATGGTTATTCTGAGGGTCAGTCCTGCTAAGTCACTTGATGGTCACCTTTGCAAACTTGCTCAATAACCAAAAGTTAGCTGATTCATTCCCTCCTGCCTCTGTAGCATTCAGCCTCTGCCAGCAGCAGCTTGAATGTACAGAACCATTCCCAAGAGCCCGCTCCTAAGTGCTCTCCTTATTTCTAGTCCCGTGTCTCTCCATTTTACTTCAATTTGTAATGTCAAAATTATATTATAAATGAATGGATTCAATTACATGTTTTCCACTTCGAAAATCTTTAATGGCTTGCTATTTCCTACTGAATAAACTCGTATTCAAGTTTAGCAATCTGGGAAACTCCAATATAACTTTCTACCTGTCTTTTACTATACATCCATACAAAAAAACTTTATTTCAATAAAAAACTTCTTTCTATTACCCAATCATTTCCTGAGATTTCTCTTTACTCTGTCTTTGCTCTTTGTAGATTCCATGCCCTGCCTGAAAAAAATTATTATTTTGATTATGTTTTCATATACTCATATATTTTTAATGACTTCATCGTACTGGTACCTTCTTTATGAAGTTTCTCTTAGTCATTCCAGAGATTAGAATTAACTTTAAACTTTAATAGTATGTATTGTTATCTCTCTTAATGTATTTGCTTGTTTGGGCAGTATAATCATTATTTTTGTACATAATTGATTTTCTCAGTCTGCTAAAAACTCTTTGACGTTATGCTGAATTTTCATTTTCATAGCCCACATGGTATCCCAAGACAGTACATTGTTTAAAACAAATACAGTCAACCCTCAGTGTTTGGGGGGGATTCTTTCTATGTACTTTAAATCATCTCTAAATTGCTTGTAATACCTAATGCAACGTAAATACTATGTAAAGAGTTGTGATACTATATTTTTATTTGTATTTTAAAGTTTTTAAAAATATTTTTGATTCATAGTTGGTTGAATCCCCGGGTGCAGAATCCATGGATATTGAGGGTCTGCTGTACTCAATTGCCATTTCTTGTATGAATAAATACACAAATATGTTAGTTAAAATGTAATTTTTACCTTCTGAATACTTGTCTAAGACATTCCTAATTTTCATAGTAAACAAATAGATAAGGGATATTTATGTTCTAAATCCTTTAGCCAGAAATAATAGCACATATTTGAGAGATCCGAACCTGGAACTCATTTTTTAAACATTATTTAGAAAGCATAATAATCATCAACCATACTGAAACTAATCTTGCTAAATTTAACAAAAAACACAGCATTACAATAAATCCTGTGGAAATTCATATGAATTGTTTTACTTGTATTTGTGTTTGTTGAGATCATTTTTAATGGTATATAAAAATATGATAAACAAGACTTGAGACGTTTTAGTCTTTAATAATCTTAGCTATAAGAACTAAATCATGAAAAAGAATTTACAGTTAGGCCTTATCCAGGCCCACCTTCTCACTATTATCCCATATTCCTCCAATCATCCTGGCAAAAATTGAAACAAAAAGTAAAACCCATGCATAAACGTCACAAACATTTGGAGTGGAGTCAATTATTGCTTATCCTAAGAAGAGGACAATGCCAAAGTGATGAAATTACATGTAATCTCAAATAAGGGGAATAAAGGTATATAAACACAGGAGCTACTTCACTACCTTCATGCAGAATACACCATCCCATAAGCAACCAAAATATCATACCATTATTATTAAGTGAATGAACAATACATTTTGAGAGTCTATAATACATTTATCACTGTGGATAACATACAAATTAAAGACTATTTCTTAGCATCAAGGGGGAATTCTGCTAAGATTCAATTTTGTTCTAGAATACTTGACTGATTTTATTTCTCCTAAGCCTACTATTAAAATACCATGTATTTAAAATATCTTCTGTATAAACTGTGATCTCTCTATAAATATGTGCAAAGTTTAGAAAAAAATTTGCATGTACTTTATACATACTTCTGTTCCTAAAGCTGTATATGCCTGTGAGGTTAATTAATTAATCTACTTAGTTCCTGATGAAATTAAAAAGTAAATTTGTATTTTAGGGTTTTCTTTGAAAGAAAATGGTATAACCTCCTTCAGCAGTTCATACATGGAAAAGTTGCCCCATAAAATATTTAAACATATGCGGGGTTAGACATTTGCTTAAAATTGTGTAATCTGCACAATAAATCCATTTTACCAGTGGCAAAACTGAGCCTCAGGTAAATAAAATAGTTTGCAGAATACAAATAGAGTAAACTGCTGAACTAGGTAGGCTTTAAAATCAAACTGTCAGTCCAACTTGAAGGCTGGGTCTTTCTACTACATCAAATTAGCTGTTTACAATGAGAAAGCTTCTTTGTGTCAAGCTCAGATTCCCACACTAAATACAAGCTCAGTCCCTGGGAAGCCAGACATAGAGACTGGTTCAGACTGACTTTTACATTATCTTTACCTTGATCTTATTTTCTGTCATACCTTTTGAAACTATCTATACCTTTTTGCTCTATTTGTCTTTTTACTTTAATTGATTTTATCACCTCATTTTATTCTTTGTGGTTTTGCCTCTTAAAATGATGGATCCTTAGAGTAATTTTTAATTAAATGTCCTCAGCCCCACCCATAGCCATGTGGAAAGGTGTTGGAGTCCCATGCTGGTATAGTAGCTTTCCTTTGTCTGAGGTTTCACCTTCTGCAGTCTCAGTTATGTGTAGTCAGCCATGGTCTGAAAATATGAAATGGAAAATTCCAGAATAAACAGTTTATAAATTTAAAACAATGAGCCACTTTGATAGCATGATGAAATCTCATATCGTACCATTTGAGATGTGACTCTTCCCTTTGACCAGCATATAGATGCACCCAGCCCGTTAGTCACTTCATGGTTCTCTCAGTTTTGAGATCAACTGTATCTCATTATCTGTGTTTAAGAAACACTGATTTGCTTAATAATGGGCCCAAAGCCCAAAAGTAGTGATATTGGCAATTTGGATATGCCAAAAAGAAGCTGTAAAATACTTACTTTAAGTAAAATGCGGAAAGTTATCAACTTAAAAAAAAAGAAAAAATATTGTACT